>NC_045637.1:19937748-20175248 GCF_009829145.1 Chiroxiphia lanceolata
TGATGGACAATGAACCAGCACAAATAAATACATAAAAAGGAAAAGATGAAAATCAATATATTCAGGAAGAGGATGAGATACAGAAGGAACTGAGAGTTCTTAAAATGAAAAAAATCCCAGCAATAATAATGTGGGTAGGGCATTGCTGATTTAAAAGTCTGAGAAATAAAATAGTGAACATATGGGTATTCACTGCTATCCTATCGATTACCCATAGGTGAAAACAGCTCTTGAAATATTTTAATGTTTTATAGAGACAAAGTGTCCAGCAGTGCCTTTTGTCTATCAATAACACACTGGCCCTGCCCCTTCTCTGCCTGACTACAGGGGTTTCATTGCTGACTTTCTTCTGTAGCCTTTAGAGATACAGCACTAATATGACCTTTTAACTTTTAGGTGATTTGATTTCAGCTGCTGAAATAGTAGTATTTACCTGGTTAATCAATTAGACATCAATCAAATAATTTGAAAAAGCATAACAAAAAGCTGAAAAAAAATCACACTATATAAGTTCATTTACAGTACACATGCTAGTTTTGTTGATTTTCTTTTTAAGATGAAATGTTAATATGAAGAAAAATATTTCATAACTACATCTATTTTATAACAATTCAGGAGACATACAAATCCCTGACTAAAATTAAGGTGGAATTAGGGTATTTAGTAATATACAGTAAAGCTTCTTAAAATTGCCTCTGAAACAAAAGGAAATATATTTTTTTGTAATTAATATGTTTTGTGAAGTGAGAAAGACCATAGGTATTTGCAGGTAATTATATCTGTGAACATACAACTACAGATAACTAAATAAGTTTTTTTGTACACACAGAGACAATATTGATATTTGCATGCACATATACATGTATATTCATACACAGCTTTGCACATGTTCACATCTGTTTTAATAACTAAATTCCTGCTTAAATTATTATGCCACATATGCCTTTCCAAGTAAAATATTATGTAATACATGACTCAACCTTTTCAAGTGAGATTTGCCCTGCTATTCTGAATTTTAAGAAGCAGACTTCATGTAAAATCTCATTAGAAATTCTAGTTTAACTTCTAGATTCCTAGAGTAAACAGAAGCATACATATATTCACCTGCTCTGTCTGATGTGGAATTTGTGACTTTGTCCGGTTACCACGAACTTTGATTTTTAAGCTTCAGTCACATGTGAAAACAATTGGAGACCCTGGACCTTTGTCCTCTATGCCTAAAGAAGGTATTCACAGGACAGAAATACCTTAAAGCTTCAGTGAGATGAAATTTCAAGTTGTTTTATAATGAGTTTTAATTGATCTAATGCACACTGGCTGTTTCTATTCATGTCGAAATATTTTTATTTGACCCACGAACAGTATGCAAAGACAGCATTACTATAGCAGCAGATATTTTTTTTTTTAGTCATTTAACAGCTGGGGTTAAAAATGCTCTACTTCTTCCTTGGCATCAAAACTGTACTGTTGCTGGAGAAGACACTACAGGCTTTTGCTTTTGTAAGGGAAATCCTGTGTAGAAAATGGTAAGAAACAGGTAACTTGTAATCTAGCAGTGATAGAAGGAAAGGCTAAATATTAATTTATAATTATGACTGGCTCCTTCAGTCCCATTATCAGATGACTACTTATGTCCCATACTGTTAAGAAATGAAACATTTTTTAATTCTGTTGAATTTTACTTCTACCTATTACTGTTCCCCTATAAATGGACTAGGAAATACTTGGTAATACTAGTACTTCCTGGTATTGAAATGCAGCCCACTTCCCATGATGAGAAAGAAAATCTTATCAAAGTGTTACAGATGTTCTTCAAATGATTTAATAAATACAAGAATATCTTCTAAGTAAATGAGGCAAATATGTCATTCGAATTCTCACAGCTTCGATAATTAAAAGCAAGACCACCAGCTGACTTCTTTTATTTTTTAAAAGCACAACTTGATCTGCACAAGGAATGCAACCTTCTTCAATAACGTTTTTCCTCACAAAGTTAAGAACCTACCTGTTGATCCCGAGGCAAATGCCAGTAGTGGTCCAATATTCATCAGAAACTTTAATTAATTCTGCTTCCCTTTGGGCATCTTACTTTCACCACAGTGGGGGAAAAAGAAAAAAAAAACCCCACAACCCTACCCAATCTGTGGTCATTAATATCAGTATAAAACCAGGATGACGCTTAAACTGGAAGACCTGGAGTTTCATATACTTTTCTCATAATGTTTTTAAGTGGCATCCAATTAGTACATGGGGACTGGGACATGTCTCAGCATGCAGTCACTGACAATTTACTTTATAATTTAAAGAACTAAACCTTCCCTCTAGCATCTCCTTTTTGCTCTTGTATAGCTTTATTGTTTTCGGAGGAGCTATATACCTAGGAAATGAATGAAAAGTCATACTTGATCCAGTGGAAATAGAATACATGTTGAACGATTCACACTGAAAGGTAAACAGGAAGGAATCAAAGCAAAAATTATTTCCTAAGTTATCAGAATATATTTACTGCATATTCTAAATGAGAAAAAAAAAATCACCAAAAACCCCCCAGAAATAGAAAAAAAAGAGATATTCTAAGGCTTAAATACAGTCCAACATTTTCAGAGAAATTGATCAATTCTCTTCTGTGCCGCTGTTACTTTGCATGATCTTGCCCAAATTGTGTTGGGTCAGATTTTCAAATCCAACAATACTGTGCTGAATTTTCATGTGCATGTAGGTTCCTACCTTTTGTGGTCATTTCTAATAGCTGGGGTTCTAGAAACCCTTGAGGTTTCTGTTAGGAACATAATTGTACAGTTAAAACACCTTTACATTTCTCACCTTTCAATTCTTCAGGTATAAAATAGTAAATTATACCCCACATTGCTCAGGGTTGCTGAGAAGACAGATATCCCAGAAACACTGAGGCACACAGAGATTCAAGTAACCAAAGTCATATAAGACAAAATACAGAGAAACTAGAAAGGGTCCTTGATGTACCTTACTGCAGTTTAAACCAAGAATAAATTGTGATTATTTTACACAACCTTCCATAAATCAGTGGATTTTCCACCAATGTAAATCAACAGAGCATTTGGCTGCAAAATTCTTCTTTCTAATCACAGAGGTGTCAGTATAAAACTCACGGACAGGCAGCACTTGGGTTTAGTCCTCAATCTGTGCAACTCTTTCTAGCTCTGAGCATATTTTGTCTGCAATCCTTCCAGTCCCGGTCCTGTCTTACAGGGCTCATCATTTGCTAAATGTGTTATTTCAGGACATAACCTTTCCCAGTGTTAGGAAGAAGAAAAATACTTAGATGACAATTACGCTTGTACTGCTAGTCTCTGGATGCTCTGAGATAGTCAATGCAGGTAACCATGGAACATAAAAATGTGCATGAAATAAAACATTTATATTTTTGTTTCTATGGCTAGTTTTGAGAGGACATATGCACTTAACCAATAAAAGATCTACTCAACACTCACATTTTGACCAAATAGTTTTAAAATTAAAAAAAAAAATACACAATAATTAGTAGAATTTTTGAAATTGGAGAATTTCCTGAAAATTTCCGTGGACAGTGTGGCAAAAACATAGCTAACACATTTGATGTGTCTGTGATGCAAAGGGACAGGACATGTGGGGGGGCTGCTCTGGAAAAGCAGACAGTGCTGTAAGAAAAGAAAAGTAATTGATAAAGCTCTCTTATGCAAATGGCTGTTTTCTTTGCAGAGAGTGCAAATTGTTTAGGGACAAATGGAGCTAAAGGACTCTGAAGTAGAAAGAATTACCTTAATGTTTTCCTCACTGCCTAGGGTTTCAGTGAAAACAAGCCCCATGCCTCGACTCCTTTTTGACACACCTTAACATTATTCCTTTTTCACAGTCACTGAAATAGGTCATAACCCTGACAAATCTATTATGCCTCATTCGTAAGTATTTCAGTTTACTTGGACAGTAATTTCTGGCCCAGAGCATCACTGAACATTCAATTTTCTCTGTTTTAAAAAGCACAAGACACAGGTACCCTGTTATAACTGGATTGTCCATCCCCACAGCACGTGGAGGGCCAATGTCAAGGGCAATTCAGAACTTCTACAACTCTATCCTCTCATGTAGCCACTAAGCCTAAAATACATGTTGAAGTAAAAGCAGAAGCAACGACTGATTCAAATTCCTATATAAAATTCATCCATTCAAATCTCTGATAAAGCGATTTCTACTATTTTGTCCACAGTGTAGCTACAATGAGGCTGCTGGTCAGGTCCCGCAGTGCTTTGATCAGCAGTTTTATTAGCTCCCTGTTGCAGCCATCACTTGCACAAGTGAAGAAAAGACCAGAAGGTGTAAAGTCCTTGCTTCCTCTGCAAAAACACTGGGCCAGCTCTTTGATTCCTTTCTATATTTGTGCTGAAACAGCATTCAAGGTTTATGGTAATACATTTTACCTAATGCCTAAGGAAGGATAAATTACAACGGTCCAGTCGACAAATGGTAGCTACATTTGTCTTGATTACTCAGACTCATATGACTTAAAGCACCATCCCAAAAGAAGATGGAGAGAAGACAATGACACAGGTCAGCTTGCTTTTCAACTGGGATGGAAGCTAGAAAATCCAGGAGCCTTACCGCTGCAATTATTTGCTCTGTACAGGTCTCTTAGTTTCATTACTAATACAAAAAACTATGGAACTGCAGATTACTTTCCCAATACTAACATGTTTTAGTATTAAACTTTACATTTTAAAAAAAATGCGACCAGAAATAAGGTCACCAAAATTCACTAATTTCTGGAAAGTATGAATCACTAATATTCAAACAGGACCAACAGTTCTATTTCCTATTATGTTCAAAGAAAGCCCAACTGGCTCAGGGGAAAACATTTCATTTTTCTTAAATTGCAGTAGCTTATTGTTGTCATAAAGTATTTTGGCTGTAATAAATTTTTAACTGTCATCACAAAAGCTATAATATATATATATATTTTACAACATTCACAGCTCCCAGAAGTACTAGCTTGCTAGTGGAGGTTTTGACAAAATAAACTATGCATTTTTAAAATAACTTCTCTGTACCTTTACTGCAAAGAATGATCACTTTATTTCATTGAGAAGATCATTAGGGACTTTCATATGTGCCATCAAGCATAGCAAGCCTAAACAGTCACAGTTTGCTTGAAAGCAGACATCCGTGGACCCCCTCTTGCTGCTACACACAGATATGCTATAACCTCCAGGCTACCTATGCAAAAAAAAAAAAAATAGCAAGACATTCACTACCCATTTCAGCTCTAATTTTAACTGAACTAACTTGTGTGCTGTTAAGTTAGGAATGGAGAGCACACAACTAGTAAATCAGGGAATATGGATGCTATGGATGCATTTTCTCTGGACATAAGGAGTTACTGGGTAATGAGGAAGCCTCTCAGAAAAGGCATGATCTCCACTAAACACATGCAGTTGTGCAATTTTATGTTTCTGTGGTCTGCCTTCGAGACAAGGCATTCCCAAATCAACAATGCTCGACTGGCTGGGTGCCCCCTTCCACCTAAGAAGGACTGTGGGCTTCTTATTAGGGTTTTTGGTCTTGATCTAATGTCAATTTTGGAAATATGTTTTAAAATAGAATGATTCAGCTGTCATGTAAATCTGCTAAGTTCATGAACATATGAAAAAAGGTTCTTCAAAGCTAGGCTGGTGGGGTGCATGATGTAAGTCAGGGTTGTGAAAGCCTGTCTTGATTTAATGATGCCTTTCATGCTGTGTATGTGATAAGGTTCACTCAATGTGTACTTTGCATAAAAGCTAAAAAGTTAGGAACTGAAATATGTGAAGAGAACACTTATATCCTAATCCTAACCCTACATGTATAAGCATTATGACGGCATCTCTCACTACAAGAATATACCCTGCTTCTTAAACCTGGAAATATGCTACAGATTTTTCATATGCTCTAGCAAAATACATTTTTAAAAAGTGCTTATTAAATGAGCCACCAGTTCACACCTCTCATTCATTACAAGCATTATGATGTGTGCTTTTTGCTTTTAATTTACTTCAATTTCAGCGAGATCTGTAGAAATTGAGAAGCTTGACAGAATCCTGGACATATTAAACAACAGGATACTGAAAGAGTTGCCTTTACACTTTAAAGGCAATCATGGAAATTCAATAATACTTTAAAACATATTTTGAGATTTGTATGTTACTGTATTCTCTGAAGTAATACATGCCCACAAGGGTGCCATGCTTCTTGTACTTGTGACTCTGGCTTATGATTACAGCTTTTACTTGGCTGAAAAATGTTAAAATTCTCTTAGCATTGTTCTTTAATGGAAACATTAAAATGAAATATGACAGACTTTTTTTGAAAACTCCAGTGTCCTCCTAAAATGACTAACCTAAATCATAGGGACATGCTTGCAAGCCACACTCTTGCTCAAAACAGGCTGCTGATCCGAGTGCTTGTCTAATACCTAGTGTCTGAAATGCCAGGAGGAACAATCTCCTCGTCTTCCAGATGTTCTCCCAACAACACTTGTACAAATTCATTCACCAACCAAAAAATCACAGCAAGTTTATGCTACACTGGGCCTTAAATACCTGATTAATTCTAGAAATTACCAAAATAAATACAGGCTAAGTCTTTGCTCATTGAATAAGGATAAAGTAACTTCAAAATCCACAGCCACTGGTTGCCATGCAACCTGCTATAGTATTATGGCAGAAATAAGCTGTGCTTGAATTTTCAGTGCCCTCTCACTCAGCCTTCTTGATGTTGTGATACTCTAATGCTTCTCAGCTAACTTCCATTAAGTAGTTTTTTGTGGGGTAGTATTCCAAGGTTAAAATGATTAAATAACTTTTATGGTTGATCAAATATAAGCCCTTATTATACACAGTAGGCAAAACCATACATTTTAATTACTTTGTTATCAAAGATCTTGGTATTTACATTTCATTTTTCAGTTATAATTCTGAATTTAGTTTGACCTTCATAAAAAAGAGAAGACCCAAGATTCTTGCTGTCTTAAACATTTTTCCCATAAACAAAAAAACCCATTAAGACATGGTAACAGCAGAAACAATGCAATGAGATGCACACAGCCTATTAGAAATATTTTCTACTGAGATATTTTGTTTTATTTGAGCATCTTCTTTTAAATCTTCATTTTAATTTTTAACTACTTTAATTATTTGTGACTTGATAAGGCATTTGCAGTCTAAGGGTGATATATCAATATTTGATAATATTGACGTTACATTAATTCGAAGATCATATACAGAACTATGAATAGCATTTTTCCCTTATGACAAGTACATTCCAGTTTAAATACTGAAATAAAAATATCACTTTCAGGTACTCTACAGAACTTTGCTACTGATCGGTGACAAAGTAATCTTCTGTAATTAAATTGTACTAATATTTATAGTGACATATGTTTAAAAATTCATGATTAAGCAAAGTTTGTATTTTGTATTTTTGGCTTCTGAAATTATTTGAAGAAGACAGATTTCACGGACAAAAATCTACTTAATAAGGTCTTGTCTTACATATCCATTTATTACAGAAATCTAATGCAATTCAAAATCTATCCATTAACCTCTACAAAGTTCTGTAGAAACAGATTTATTAGATGAGGACAGAAATGCCATGTGCATAATTTACACTATAAATATATCAAAATAAAAATACCATATTTCATTTACTAAAAAAGTAAAAATAAAAAAATGAAACTCTTAATATATGGAAAGATGTTCAGATTGTCCTTTGTAAGAAAACATTTTATTTTGCCAAATTTAGATTCAGTACTTTTCATGTGTCTGCTTGGGTCATACAGTAATGTTAAAGAAAAAAACACAACAAAGATGAGTTTAAAAAGCTTGCATTCTTAAAGGCTTTTTCTTTTTGCTGTTTTACTATTTTGTCTCTCCAGAGCTTTACACAGCTTTTCCCACAATCTACGGTGATTTTTAAATACATACAATCAAAAAATATACTTATGCTTGTGGTGGGAGGTTACAGACACATTTTTAAAAATTATTTCCTTTTCATAGTATACTAGTTCATAATGAATAAGAAAAAAAATACTAAATAGAATGCATGAAATTAACAACAAGCAGTAGATTCAAATAACCTTGCAGCCGAAGCTTTGTAACCTAATTCCAATAATGGCTCAAAGATACATGGCATAATAACATTTTCTCTTTTTCAGATTGTAATAATGTTCACATGCGAACGCATGGCCAGACTCATCGTTATAAAATGATTGCTTAACACATTCCTTCTCGGGCTTTGTAGTCTCATGTCTGCATAATGTGCCCCTTTTAGTATCGTACCGTGCGACACTTAAACTTAGCTCCAAATAGCATCACTATTTTCTCATTTATTTTGTTACTTTAGGGAAAAAGCTCCAAGTATTCCCCTCCTCCCTGGGCCCCCAATTTAAGGAATGACTCTAAACTATGGTAATTGCCTTCTTATTCCAGTTAAAGAGAGGGGAATGAGCTTATCTGTTTGGAAACGCAATCTCTTGTAACTCCTTCTGTAAAGGGTACGAGGAGCAGACAGCACATAAGTGACACATCGCCTTGTGTTCCAGAAACAGATGGGGGCACTATCCAATATGCTCAACAACATCAATGCAGCAGAGCATCCCAGCTCTCGGCAGCAGCGGGGAACACGGCATAGCGACAGTGCCCAGCACAATTTGAGCTATTAATAATTAGCAATGCTAAACTGCAATGACTCCATCCTCGCTGTCAGGTGTTTAGATAACACCATCAAGTGTGGAGCCTGGCGCCCACAGTCATTTTGTAAACTCTATCTATCAGTTTAGGAATGCATTTCAGTTTCCTAGCGTGTATACAGTCGACCTGCTGGTGAAATTACATTGTGTAAAGCAAAATATCATTCTACGCAGGAGAAGATAGAAAGCAGAAAAGAACTTAAAGGAAAACTTTAAAGGATCTGTCATCAAAACTTTAAATAGGCCTTTCTCCAGTTGTAGCTAAATTATTGTACTTCTTGATACTGTTTGCTCCTCATAGCAATTGAAAGCATATGTAATTTAACAGCAGGCCTCAATCCTTTAATAAGCTGTCTTTAAAATACCTTACATGGATTACCTATCTGTAAATCTGCTTCCCATGCAGAATGTGACAGCATTATGGAAATTGTGAGTTCAGTAAAGATGGCATATACCAAAGAGAACCACATCTGCACACTGTAAGATTATACCAAACATTGGAAGTAATCTTTAGTCATTTATAATACTGCAGAATGAATAATTAAGATTAAGGGCTCTATTCTGCCCTTACTTATGTCCTACGTATTTCATAATTCTCCCCCCCCCCCCGTAAATTAAATGGAAAAGTAGCACTGCAAGGCTTTCTTGTTCAAATTATGCAAAGTTGGTATTCATCTTTCTGCAATTTGGTGCACATCTAAGGAAGTTTGGCAAAAAAAGAATGATCACATATGGAACAGAAACCATACTAAAAAGGGATATCCCGTGTTTGCCAAAAGGAGCAACTTGCAAGTAGCACAAGTTTCCTTATCACTTAAATAAAATATTAAAGAAACAAAAACCAAAAAAGAGTTTCCTAGAGCAGAAACACATTTCAAAGAGATTCTTTGCTCTGAGTCACTCTGCTGAATATGCAGCCTGCCTAGACAAAAAGAATGACAAATGTCTAAAAGCAGCTCACAGCAAAGGAGGGGAAATTGGTAAGTTTTGGCAAGGAAAGGGCAGCACTAATGCTTCCTGGTGCTTGGATTTCTCAGCTGGACCTACTTCTGCACTTAATATGTAATTTCTCCTGCCACTTACTTGTAGGAGAAGCAGCAACAGGAGAGCTTTCTCCAAACCCATGCTGGTGGGTGGGAAGAGGAGGAGGAGGAGGGAGAGACACTAATAATATCCAAGGTCTTTTGGTGGAAGACCTATGCACCACCAGCCAGGTACTACTCCTTGCCCACCTTCAGCTCCAGGAATCTGCAGACCAGAATCCAGTCTTATACCTTAATTTGCAGCCTTCCAAATGCTTTTATCATTGGCAGTAGATGAATGAAATTAAATGCCTGTCTTACTGACAGCCGTTCATTATATTCCACTACAGGAATTATGAAACAGTTGGTGCAGGATAACAGAGTTCACAACCAGCTTTGTCCTTTTTCTTTGCTCTTGCAATTCATGAAAGCCAAACAAAGGCAATTTTTTTTTGAATAATTTTTACTAATGCCTAAAATTCACACACATGGTTAATGTCTGCTACTTTGGAAACAGTGGCATTACTAAGACTTGGCATTTGAGATGGCAGATGGGGTGGAAAGAAATTTGCCTCTGGGGTTAGGGAGCTACATCGGTCTCCTTTGCCCACTGCAGAACTATTTGTTCATTCCCTCTTATGTAGAGCAATAAAAAAGTTGCCATTTAGAGCATCTGAATCTGAGTTTTAGCACTCACTTTCTCAGCATTAGTGCTGTGTATAAATGTTGGTCATACTAATACCAAAATACATTGCAAATATGTGCAGCACATGCAGGCCCTGGAGAGCCTCCAGTGTTAAGTGATATCTCAGCTGCTGTGGCAGCTTTCTCACATAAGGAGGACACTTTCCTCCCCCCATGTGAGAGCCCAGAGAACACACACGTCTTTAAATGCAGAATTAGCTAAGCAACTAACACATCATACGGCAAAATAAACAATATTCCCAAGCTTGTTAAAAGCTAAATATGGCACTTTAGAGAACAATGCACAGTCAAACGAATTTCAAGACTAAGTTACCAATAAGACAAGCTTAATCCTCTGGTCAGACATAATGTTAAAACTGCACAGAAAGTGAGGAGATGATTATTAAAGGAGTGTGAACATATTCCAGCTCTAAAACAGACATAGATAAACTGACATATGCACAGACATCTCAGATGGAGACTCAGCACAAAAAATCATCGGAAAAAAAAATCCCTTTGCATTCCTATATATATTTGGAACCGTTAGTTCCACACTGCTGCAGTAGCATTCATTTTCCAAACTTCTGAAATCCCCTTTATCAGTGAGATTCTCATACGCTCTTAAGAGAAAGTAATGGTAACCTATCACTTTTAAGACTACAGCTTTTGAAAACCAGACTGTCAGAATACTGCAGGATGTACAATAAAAAGCAAACGAATGGCAAAGAGACCAACCAGATTTTTTAATATGTTTCCAGCATCCACGATTCTGTGATTAATTTGTTCTCTCTCATCCTCTTTTCAAATTGGTAGGAAAGCCTTTACCACTTCTGAGCTTAGCATTACTTCCTGCTCAGTTTAGGGATTTTATTGCCACAGAAAGCAGATTGATAGTAATTATTATTATGAGCATTTGTAAGGCAACAACTACCGCAATATTGGGCTTATATTAAAATGAAAATTGTTCTCAAGTACCAAGAGTAAATGTCCAGTAATCTGTATATAATCTTACTTTTACAAAATGAAGAAAGAGGTTTTCTTTCCCAATAGACTGTAGGAAGTGTTAGAGGACCCAGACAAGAAAACTCCACCAGAGTAAAAGCACATCTTAAGCAGCTGCTGTATGGAGGGAGTCATGAAGCAGAAGAGATGAACATTCACAAAGCTGTGTAAATATACACAGTTAATTTGGCAACAGTACCTCCTGCTTAAATTGCTGTGATTTTCTATTGTTTCTGAAATTGTATTGTCCCACCCCTAAAGAAATTAAAACTTTTACAAATCTCTTGGATTCTCCTGCCATAACTGCCATAACTAACCTTTCTGGAAAAATGAGGTTAGTGGGTCACTATTTCTAATAGATGGTTTCATGAGCAAGATCTGGGTCATTTATAGTTTGACAGATTTTTGGAGAATGCCCTTCATTTAAAAAGATGTTCACAGTCTCCAGCATTAATAATTGTACTCACATCTCTCCATGCCATGTTTTAACTAAAAAGAGAGAAAAAGGCAATTCACAGCTCAGTACAATCTTCTCTTCTTAATCATTAGTAAAAAAAAAAGTTTCTCAAGGAGGGAGGTAAAGGCAGAAAGAGGTAGATTGAAATGCACCAAGATAGCTGTTTTTATGCCTTGAAAATTTCCAACTTCTTTTTCCTCATTATCTCTACAGAAGCATCATGAATTTGAGCAGCCAGGGTGAAAAGCTGCTGCTGACTATTGGTATAGCCCACAGCAATTATTTCATGACAGCTCCCAGTTCGCTTGCATTGGCCACATTTTGGAGGAGCGCCAGCACACTGATCAAGAACCTGTGCAAAGGCTCATTTAACCTGCCCTGCATATGTGAGGTCGTTTTATGTATAAAAGCCAGAATTCTCGTGACATTAGTATTTTTTAACTCAGTCATTCTCTGAAAATAATCCATTGACCAAAGGGATTAACTTGGTAGCCTTTGTCTCTTACTCTAAATTTAACAGTTTTGTGAGATGCATTTTCTAGTTAAAAAAAATAAATTAATAACAATTAAAGAATACCTTATTTAATCTGTTAATATTTTATTTTGGAGCTAAACAAGACAGAACAGAATAGACTAATGAGGGACAGAGCCAGCCTTTCAAAGACTGTTTTTGTCTTATGGAGATTACTTTTTTATCAGTTCTTTTCCTTTTCAAATACATCTAGAAAATACATTGTATTTTTTTAACCTTTAGTACAATAGTTTAGCCTTAAGAAAAAATAACAGATCTACTGGATAGCATATTGGACCTGATAGGCTGTTTCAAAGAGGACTGCAATATGAGAATGAACTCATATTAAATCAGAAATGGGGATGATTCATCTTTAAACTCTGCTTTATCTATCCATACTCTTACTATATCCAATATCTTACTATTACCTTTATGTCAAGAACATTTCTATTTTGATTTTCTGCATCTGGTTCTGAAAGAATTTTACAGCCTTACCTTCGGTGCAAGTGGGTCATGGTTTTCTAACATGTTCTATTATTCCAGAGTATGGAGTGTTTTTTTGCAAAGGGTAGCCTGTCATCTCTGATATTGCAACTGATGTAAGCCCTGAAAGGTGCATACAGTAGCATTGGTTTGATCAGTTAAGTATTTGACATTATCTTCTAAATGCTATCTCTTCTGCTCCCTCAAATTCTGGAAGTGTATAGCCACAAAAAGGATCATCTGTTCTGTCCTCTTGTTTCAAGACAGAATCAACAGCACTCTAATTAAACTAGAAGCTAATTCATCTAGTCTTTCTCTCCTTATAGACCTCTAATGATGCACACTATATAACTTGTTCCAGAGTTTCACTTTCCTTGTCTTAAACTGATTTCAAATACAGAAGCTGAGGGTTTTTGAAAGTCAGAATGCTCTTATGATGCATTCATTCCTCTAGCTAAAGGAACTATTTCTTTGACATTACACTTCCAAAAATATAACTGCCTGCATTATGATTTCTATTTCATAATTCCTTTTTTAAGTGCTGCTCTGTGAAATCATTTGTGACTATGATGATTTTGAGTAATTTATTATCACTTGCACCACCTTCCCTTTTTCTCTTAATATTCTCACTTGTTTCTTCTCCTTTGGTAAGAGGACACCAGAACGGCCTTTGAAAGAAACTACTGAAAGACTCAGAGGTCTTTGCAATCTTTTTATTTTTCCCTTCCTGTTTAGGGGAAGAACCATACTCCATACCTATATCTTCCTGGACAGAATTTTTGGTTTTGTTTACTTGAAGTTCCAAGGGTGAAAAACTAAATTTTCTTCTTCTTCATGAAAGGAAGATGGATATATAAAAAGGAGAAAAATAAACAAGAGTAAAAGAAAGCTTAAGTCTATTAGCAAGAGACTGAGTTAACAACTTCATTTTATCTGTATGTTTAATGAACATTTAAAGACAAAGATCAACAAATTACTCATGGCAACCATTTATTTAGTAATAAGCTTGTATGTGCTGCTTCTGAGTGCAGAAGCAAATAACAATATTATTGCCCTGAGCTTTTAAAAAATCTTAAGTGACACACACATAAGATAATATGCGTAGAACACCCTTAATATGGATAGAATTTTGAACTATATGTTTAAGGGCTTTGTTTTGTTTACAGCTGAAGAAAGGATTAGTGCTGCAAAATGAGAAGTGCTTTAGAAAGAAGTACTTATTTGCCTCAGAGGAGAAATCAAGGCAATCTTACTAACTAGTCCACTTCTAACGTGGACCTGGTTTATCCCATGTCCAACTTTGCTTGCAAGTTGCAATTTTCTTCTTCGTCCTTTCCCCTCTGTAACCACTTCTGGAACGCACTTCCTCTTTCTAAAAAGACTGCATCTATTTCTCATTTCTCCCTCAGTCTACTTGTTCCCAGATTCCCTTTCAACACTCTCTCTCCAGCAGAATGCCTGATGAACTCCATGCTTCTTTTTTGTCTTCTCACTTGGATAAGATTGTGTTGGGATACAGGAATCTTAGACTAATCAAAGGACAAATACAGCACTGTCCTCCATACCAAAGCTCAGCTAGCCTTATTTCTCTGATGACAGGCCCTCAGTTCCAGTGCAACCTGGATAAAACAGCTCTTAATCTCCCTTCAGATCTTACTTAAGACTACTTCTACCCTTGTTTAACCTTTCAAAAGCACAGCCTTTCCTCTCCATCCACACAGCTAAGATCATGCTGTAAATTGCAGAAACCTAACAATACTGGTATTGAGTCAGAATGCTGTTACCTAGATAATATTTCCATTGCCTTGGCCATGTAACACCTTCGCCATGTCTTTGCCTACGTCTGCTGGTTTCCCTCTTCTATTGGATGAAACACAGTATTTGTCCCCACTTGCACAGAATATTTTTTCCCCTTTCACTCACCACCATGAGGTCTGCTCCATCTTCCCCAGCTACATAAGCCAAGTCTCCAGCTCGCACTTCCTGCATTTTCCAAACCCTATGCCTGTGCTCTCTGCAGTGCTCCTCAGACTTCTGATACACCCTCCATCAGCACACATAAAGCTATCTTTTCTTCTTTCAAATCCAAATCTCCCTTCTCCTTCTCTAAACTTTTATGTTGCTGTGTGCTGAGACCAATGTATTAACTAAAAACTTTGACTCCTTAAGCGTGTTGTCTGCCTACATTTTGCTTCTCTCTCTGTTTTTTCCCAGTTGTGTTTTCATTGCAACATGTGACTGTTAAAATGGTAGTAGAAACAACTATGAAAAAAGATACAAGATTTTGAAAATATCTAAATTTAAAATATTTTCCCTGCAAAACTGCATGGAAAAATACATGGAAAAATGCAAGCAACCTATGAACAACCTTGATATATAATTTGGAGATGAGGTGACAAAATACTGAGCATTTAGTCCTGATTTAAGGTGAAATCATGGTATAAATACAAAGGAGTTACATAGACTTCCAGGACAGTATTATAGTGGTTAACAGTTATAGTCAACAAATGTCTAAACAATGGTTTCACATTTCTGTGACCCAGCCTGTAAGTCATTAAATCTAAGTTAGCTAGACTAATTAAATGAAGTTATCATAAATTTACTGTACTATTACAAGTACTATTACTACTATCGTTGAGTTAAGACAACTACCCCCCAATAAAATATATGCCTATTTATTCTTCTCACATGTAATGAAACATGGACTTTTCAATTATGGTGAGGGTTATCCCTCGAGTTGTAAAAGAACAAGCCCAAAACACTAGATTCAGACACGGAGAAATTTTTATCTGAATCTGAACTTTGCATTTAGTGTTCATCTCTGATGAATGGAAAAATGAAAAATAAATTCATTTTTGTCCTGAATTCACACACTATATAGTTTGAATAGCTGTAGTATGAACTCTCCCTTCAGAGAAAATATACTAGAAAATGCACATTGCTACTAACCTCTGCTGCAATCTTGTGGTAACAAAAGTATATTTTATGTTTTGAGTTAGATTGGATTCCAGCTTTCCAAAAGTGGAAGGAAAAGGCAGTAATCTACTTTTCTACTCAGTTTTCAAGGTCTGATAAAGAAGTTGTAACAGGACTGTGACTAGGCTAAAATAAACATAGATAGCAAGTCATTGTTAGAAAAAAAATTAAACATGCCTTTTGTAAGTTTGTTGGGAAAATATCACTGTGATAAAAAGCCTCCTTCTTTTAGGACAGAGGATGCTTGGAGACAGGCACTGGAAGACAGACTTTAGTGATTCAGGCTGGAGGCACTTTGCAACGGACCGTGCCAGGCAACATGGGAGCCACTGCACAGGGAACGTCTGCACTGAGCTGCTGTTCAGATGTGTTTTTCATAAGATTTGGCCCAAATGTAAGAATTTGATCTTTTGCAATTCAAATAATTTTTTGTGTTGTGGAAGGGAAGTTGAAAAAGGCTGTGCCACCTCTCTGTGCACTGCAGCAGCAGCTGCTCTGGCAAGCCGTGGCGCCAGGGCATGGAGGTACCCTGCTCTTGCTCAGGCAACCTAGGCACTTCAACACCCATCTCACAGAAAGCCCACCAGTGCTCTAGCTGGGAATGAGAACCAAGCTGATTTGCTGTTACAAAGACTACATAGAACTCAAAAAATCTGTTTTCTTCCTTAGGTGTAGACTATCATTTTGATATGTGTAAGAGATTCTAATGATAGAGGCAATTTCTGCAGACTTATCAGGGCTTCCCATTAACCTTTTCAGCACCTCTGTTTCCTCATCAAGGCTTCTCCAGGCAGCAGCGAAGAAAGGAAATACTGTCAGCACACCTGCATGAAAGCTACCCTGCCAGGGATCCATGTGGGATACTGATGATCAACGTTAAGCTTAAACTTTCTTACTCTGCAGAGAAGTACAGCTGTGGTCCTTCAAGAGAAAAATGTTGCAGAATTTCCACTTCTCTGTATGGATTTTTCTCAGCTGCATTGTCTGGATCCTTCTCATGCAGTACTTTCTGCTGCTTTTGACACTCTCTACTGACACATTTTTATACAGTTTACAAACCATGATCCAGAGAAAATACTGAATTGGACCCATGGTTAGAATTCTCCTGTTAAAGAACACGATCAAATGCCTTGTTTGCTGTTTTCCCATATTTTATTTGGAACAACAAAGATAACTGAACCTAGCTAAACTATAAAACTATAAAATAAAATTATAACTAAAATAAAAATTGTTTTCATAAATTTAGCTGCACATTGGACAGATTTGACCTTGTTCATTCTGTACTTTAAAATTTTTTTATTTTTCTGATGGTTAGAGAAATAATTTTGTTTAACTTTAGTTATGGAAAAAGATCTCTGACATAAACCACTACAAATTCAGGAGGATGACTTTTGTTCCCAGTCTACAGGGCACTTATATTTCATGCAGTTCTCTTTTTCCCATGTTGTTCTCTCAGTCACAATTCCAGCCCAATTTTTAGACTAAAGTTATAATGATACTTGTTTTCACATTTTCTGATTTTGGTATATTTAAAGATAATTTTTAAGATTGTAAGAACTGTCATCTCTTAAATTTAGAATGCATATATTTATCTTTTCATTAAAAGCTTCATAAAAATCCAGTTGATAGTGCACCAACTAACTTTGGTTACGATTATAACAGCTCAAGGTGCTGTGAAAATGGACAATGACACTTTATTGTACACAAAATTGTATTGGCCATAAAATTGTAACTTAGAAAATACATGTGTTTTTAATATGGCAATAATGCTGCAGAGACCCAAATTCTCTTAAAAGAGATGCTCATTTACTATTTGTATATCTAAGTGCATATACAGATTTATTCTATTTTGGGGCATTCGTACACTGAATTTATTTCCAAGTTTGAAGTATATATGTGATTCTCCTCCGCAAGGAGATTCAGGTGACTGGGACTTTGGCATGCACCCCTCTCTACTCTGCCAGGCCATACGCCAATATTACAAGCTGCATTTTTTACTTTTCTGAGTCATCCAGATAAAAGGAAAAAACAGTAAAATTCCCTGCACCGTGCACCACTCAGATAACAAACAGACAAATAAATATAAGCAAAACAACATCAATCTTTATGTATACATTAAAATGAAAGTACAGTCTTTCAGATCCTATGAGTTTGATTCCTTTTTCATCTTTTCCACTTTCCCATCCGTATCCTGGTTTTTGCCCTCTAAAAGCAAGTTACCCCTCCTCTGTGCTCCTGCAGTCATGGATGCTGTTCTTATTTCTGGTGAGAGGCTCTCACTCCCTCTCTGCCTCCCCAGTACAACAACAGTGATGCCCTAAATACTCTTCTTACAGCTTTCCAACTGGGAAAGGTTCACATTTTCCATCTAACCTCAGCGTGCCCCCCTCCTTGGCCTGTATCAGCTTCTTTCCAACATCCAACAGAGTCGGGGGAACTGCCTCTTTCCCCTCTATACCGTTAATTGTCAAATGGCTTTATGGGACGCCAGGTGAGTAAAAAAGCAGCCGAATTAAGGAATTAGAAAAAGGACACATGGCGCTAAGCTCAGATCCGTGGTTTCAGCAGAACTGCTGGGCAGCGGCAGCTGCGCAGCACCCTGGAAGCTGGACACGGCGACGCCCTGGCATGCCGGCCTCCCACCGGGCTCTGCCTGCGCCTGCACCACGGCGAGGGAGCCTGCTGCAAAAGAAGATTGCCACAGGGAATAAAAGAAAAACCTGAGGGATAAAAATGGATAGGTTCCAATTAAAATTACCATACTGTAATTTTGTTAGTTATCAGTAACAGACTAAAGTACATGGCAGCTTAACTGACAAGAAAATGTCCTTTTGGGCATAATACAGCATACAGATCTTTGACTTTTTAGCATGCAGTGTCCAGATGGTACTTTTTTGCTTCATGTTGTGATCAGGAGGCAGAAAGGCCATTTCGGAAACAGTGGCAGTGAAAGCCAGGATAGATCAGAGGCACGCGAGGCCGCCTGAATGTATGAGGATGTATCGTATCGTTGTAGGTAATCCTCACACGAGGGTACGTACAGTAGGAAGGATATTTTCTAAAGCTATTTGCTGGAGACACTATCAAGTGCACTTAGAGCAGTGGTTTGTGTGGCTGATTAGAAACCCACCCTGCTGCTGCTGAATGCCCGTTAAGACAAGGAACATTTTATTTACAAGATGTAAAGAAAAACGATCTCCGAATAATAAAATGTTCCACTACATTCCAGCATGCTATATTAACTTAGGAATGCTATTGTATATTAAAAAGTTGTGCCCTCCTCATTTTTTCCCGCAGTCTTTACTTTAGAGACGTGCACAATGCGGTTCCCCCCACCCTACAGGAAAGATAATCTTTCTTCTTCAGCACAGCACAAATCCCGCGGCTAACTCCCCTTGTGAACCTGAGTGGTATTGACATGGGGGTGTAGAGTCAGGCAAAAAACCAGGCATCTTCTGATGAAACACATAAACTACACACATTCAAGAACAAAACAAAAATCTTCTAAAAGCCTGTGTGTAAGATAAGACTGCCTTGGGGGCAGCTCGAACTTGCGGTCTTGGCCATTTACTCAGGATTTTACAGAGCCATCTATTACAGTATTCAACAAAAAGAAGTACTTCAAAAAGCTTCCTTTTTTTTTTCGGTTGGAAGTACAATAATTTGTAAGTCAAAATTTGGAAGTGTTCCCAGTTTTTGGCAGTAAAATGATAATACTGGGCATATCATTTTAAAGTGGAATCTCATGGAAGTTAATTCAGACGACAAGGTCACTTTTAGACATTTTTTTCCCTTATGTTTTGGACTGAAAATAATTCCCAAATCCTATTATTTGAAGCAGGGGTACTTACCATAGCAATCCCTTCCTCCCCTGATACACATGCTACCTCTGAGATAGAGTGCCTTAAAAAAAAACCCTCACAAGGATATATACTATGAGCTTCAGAATTTTTTAAGCAAAGAAAAAGTTGTACACCAAGCAATCATACAGTATACCTTTGTACTGCTTGGTTTTAACATGAACTTTTCAAAAGTGTGAGTTTATTTCTTTTGTATAAAACCAAACAATTTAGGCGAGAAGGAGGAAAAGGATGGTGGGCTCTATTAACAGTTAAAATGGAGCAGTTACTTCAGTAAAGTGGATAGAGTAAAATCAATTTTGCCCCAATATTTCCTTGTTCTGTTTTGCACCTCAGTCTTAGGGAGTGATGCCCTGAACCTGTAAGTACTACTACATTATTATAATTAAAACAACAAACCAATCAACCAACCCCATCGATGTATTTGTAGAGAATGGCAGGATTATGGAAAATCCTGATTAAACTACTGCCACCAAAATAAAAAGGCATGTAGGGCTCAGAGAGATCAAATTATCTCTAGATAAGATTAAATCAACTCACACAAAATTGGCAGATCAATGAGAAGTATCATGGGTATAACATCATACATGTCACAAAAGTATCTATGGTGGGCTTTCATTTATATATATTTTAAATTTGATATAATTTGATTTGAAAGTACAAATCTCCAACATCTGAGTAAAGCCTCAAAGTCCATTTACACCAAGTTTTCCCTAACATCCTTTCCTCTATTCCTCTCACATTTCCTCTCATACATAAACCCCATTCACATTCTATAAGCCGAACACTGATATACTATCAAAATGCAGGCTACATTTATCTAGAACAAAGTATAAACATTTCCAGTGTGTGTACTTAAGATTCATTTGCTTGCCAAATGGCTTTGTCTCCTTCCTTGGTTATTGTCAGAAGGAAGCATTTTGATTCAAATGACTGAATTCCTCAAGCTCAGGTACTGCTGATAATAGGATTTATGACAAGCTAAAAAAAGCAAAAAGTGATCAGAGACCCTTTTTTAAATGCCATCACACTGCTGACTGAAGGTATGACTTAGAGGCCAGGTGTAAGACTAAACACACGTGGACATGTAGGAGATTGCCTGGACAGCCATGCTCCCATACACATGCCAAACTCCTGCTGATTTAAAAGCAAATTTGCAAACCCATCTGAGAGCACAGTTTGGAGAGAAATATTAAAGATTTAAGTATCATCACTTCTTCAAATAAATGCACATTTTTTTTTCTGTGGAGGGCTATTCCTTTTGTTCTATAGCATATGTTCTATCCAGTAACAAAGCAAAGCAAAACAAAGTAAGTGAGCAAGCAAATGGCAACAAACCCTTTATTCTTCACATTGTTACTAGCACTGTGCCTCTCACTAACTAGCTCCTACTTGCAGCCTCTGCTCTGTTTACTGTTGGTTGCTTTGTTTCTGTGGAAGCACTTCGATACATGACAGATAGAACAAAAAGAGGAAAAGTGAATTCCAAACTGCAAGAATCCAGCGTAAAGCATATCTAATGGCCATCTGTACACATGCTTGAAGAAAGCGGAAAAGCACACAACTGAAAGACACTTTCCTCAATCTTTCCCTCTCTCTGCCATGTGTCATTTACGCATATGAATCCAATGCATCTCAGAGATGATTATCTGGCAGTGTCCTACTAATCTGCTCATCAGTTACAGGACAGACAGGCACATTTTAAGCATATCAGTGCCTCTGTGAGTCTGAGTTAAACTGAAGCCATGAGAGATAGAAGACAAATACATTAAGCCAGTGCAATCCTAAAAGATGATAAAAGCTTAAAGTGATCCAGGAGAGCCACAGAGCCCAAATTAGTGAACTTTAAAACAGCCTATGTTAAAATAATGAAATGTCTCCATTAAATATTTTATTTTATTTTTTTTTCTGCACTGATACACAGTGTGAACACATTCAGTATATTTAACACAACAGTACAGATGGAAAGAATAACAACTAAAACTAATTCATTTTGATTTCTGCTTTACAAATAAGAGAAAGACTTGGTCTTCTCTGAAAGATTTATGAGGCTTCCCACCATAAAGGAGCCTGGATTACAGCTATGCTTACTTTATAAAATGAAATTCTGCCATTATAGGCAAGAGTTCATGGCTGTAATTATTTCAATGCACTTCCCAGTCAATGTGTCTTACGCAGCTGAGCCAAACCCTCTCTTACATATGCAGGTCATTTCATAAGAAGTCTAAGAGCTTCAACAACTTTGTATGACCTTGCATTGAATAACACTGGAAAATTGATTTGGCTCTAGTAATAAAAGACCGTCTGCATTATCTGCATTCTAATTATAATTAATATAACCAGGATAACTGCTGTATTATTTACGATTAGAGCTATAGTGAGCACAGTGTAATAATAATCTGCTACATAATTTTTTATTGATCTGATGGCTTTATTGCAGAAAAAACAAAATGCTACACTGCTGTACTACTAAAATTGCCTTTCTAGACATGTCTGTTTAGAGGAAGAATGTTCATTTAACATTTCTTTTATCTCATCAAATTCCCATAGATTTTAATATCAGAGAGAGTATGATCCTTGCTTGCATGCTTGCTTTTTTTTTTTTTTTTCCTTTGCAAAAGGAAGAAAAAATAGACTGATTAATGGACCCATATTTTCCATTGTTCATTTCCTGGGAATCATTAATTCCTTGCAATTCTTTAGCAACTGCAACACACTTTGCTAACAGAATTGGGCTGTACCCCAAGAATGTACAGTTCTCCATTTCAAAGAAAACTTACATTCTACATAGAAAAAAAAAAAGTTGAAAAATAATTAAAATTCAACTGAATTAATTTAATCTTAGCAGGCTAAGTCTCTGTTCAATGATATCACATTTGAACTCCTTTTCCTAAATTTGTTGAAATGGAAATTAAGCTCTCAGAATTTGGCAAAAGCAGATGTAAACCAGTGTTTTGTTTTGGTAAAAAATAAACATGCAGTGGGAAAGCTGAAGGCAGCATTTGTAGGAATGCAGTAAAAAAGCTGAGAATGAAAGGATTTTGCAATTTCAATGTAAAACTCAGAAACTGGATAGGAAAAATAAAAAAATGCTTTCCAGAAAGCAGTTCCAAATTGCCCTAAACTCTCTAAAGCCAAAATAAAATTTCCTGTAGGGTTTGTTCTTCTCATAATATGACACTACCCTTATTTTCTGATCTTCACTTGCTTCTGAGTGAAATAATGAATAACTTGCTTAGATGAGCTTATTATTAGACTTCAGAGTTAATATTTACAAGTATAAATCTTGAGAGTTTAATCTTAGAACTTGTTTCCAGCTACACCACGACAATATCAGAAATTAATTACAACGTAAGATAGAACAAATACTTATATATGTATAGAAAATTTATAGATATTCATGATTACATATTATGTTATTAATAATAGGTGTGCTGATGTTATCATCTATGAAAGAAAGATGAATTCTCACTTTCTTATTCTTTCCCTGCGTGTTTTCATCTCCTCAGTCTGTGCTTCTGGGTGACGTTCCCACGTGTTTGTAACAGCTTCCACACTTCTTTATAAAAGTAACTGCATTTAAGCCCTGCTGATTCCTACCTAATTATGTTATCTTAATATATTATTTTATTGTAACTTTTAGAAAAAAAAAATCAAACAAAATTCTTGCAGCTGCACAGGTATTTAGCTCTCATTTGTACTGCTCTCAAGAGTTATCAGTTTAATGCAGTGATTTGCCATTGAAACACAGGCTTGAAATAACTTGAAATAGCTCCCATTACTAAATTGCATAATCATCCGACTAGCATAAGGTTTAAACAGAACAAATTTTCCTCCCTAGGATCATCTGTGAATTCTCTGTTTAGTTGTCCCTTCTTTTTTTGCTCTTCTAATTGCTCCATCTCCAGTAAGCCACAAACCCTGGTCTCCCTCCCACAGAATGATGTGCAGAAGCAGTCTCCTCCTTTCCATCATGACTGCTGGATCGTCCAGAAAGCCTCCTTTTAGAGCAATCACGTCAAGGAGCAATCACCCAGACATTTTCAGGTATGGATGTGGCTGTCATCTTTGGCTACAAATAATTCACATGTGAAAAAAAGAAAAACTACTGGAACTTGTTATTACCTCAAAAAAAAAAAAAATGGACTGAGATCCATGTGAAGTGCTGTCTATACATCTGTATGAAGACTGGAGATAAATACTCTACTTGAATGCAATCAAAGGAAATCTATAGTTTAGCTATAGCTTATAGCTATAGATTGCTTCAGTTTTCTGAATAAGGACTTCCTGTGATGCTCTGTTTTACTTAATTTTTCTTAAAAGACAAATATGCAAGTATAATTCTGGGAGACGGACAAAGATG
The DNA here is from genome assembly GCF_009829145.1 of Chiroxiphia lanceolata. Taxonomy (NCBI): domain Eukaryota; kingdom Metazoa; phylum Chordata; class Aves; order Passeriformes; family Pipridae; genus Chiroxiphia; species Chiroxiphia lanceolata. Next base: position 19,961,841 of record NC_045637.1, read on the forward strand.
TTGTGGTGGTTTGGGCTAGGCCTTCCTTGGTGACCAGTTTGTAGCCAAGGAAGGGTCCAGATTTACCCAGTATTCCCTACGATTTTTACATAAGCCAGATTATAAGAAGAAAGGAGGAGAGGCCTTCGCTCTCTTTCCTTCCGGCTGCTTGGAGGTGCAGGTTCCCTGCTGTTGAGTCTGTCGTGTTGGGGAGCGAGGCCCGGTAAGGCCTTGTTGACCTTGGGAGGCGGAGGTTGCCGGCGATCGTCCCGGAGCGACTCTCGGTTGTCCCAAGGAGAGTGGTGGGATATTTTCTTTGCTAACTCTTAGTTACTAGATCTCGGGCTACTGATTGGGATATATATATATACATATATTTTATTTTGGTTTTGTTCCCTTTCCCTTCCCCCTTCCCCTTCCCTTGTGAAATTCTATATATTTTAAATTGTATATATTTCAATTGTAACATAAGTGTAAATATATTTATATATATCACTTTAGCTGTCTCTCTCGTTTCGGGTTTTCTTAGTTGGTTGTTTTTCTCCCTCTTCTCCCTGAGGTTTGGGGGGGGGGGACTTCTGGTGGTAAGGTTTGGAGATTTGGCAGGGAGCCAGCTTCAAACCATATCAGATGTCCAGTATGGTGGCACTTGGAAAATCCTTTGTTGCCTGATATTATGCCGGTCTTAGCTGTAAAATGGCAAAATTATGACGTAGAAATTGGATGCTGGGAAGGCCAGAAGTCAGAATTACATCTAGAGACTTGACATAGTCTGCCATATGGGCTAAATCCCAGTTCCACTGATGCCAATTCAGATTTTCCTTCACCAGGCTTTGGCTAGATCTGCTCACGGATGTTCCTTCAGGTTGAGCACTGATTTCAACTACTTTGGATGGATGCAAAAATGGATGGATCTTGGCATCTGGAATTATTCCAGAGGACCTACTATGGTATCTGCTTTTATTATACGCTAATCTACCTACACCATCTTTTTGAGGCATTGTATAAATACTTCCTTCACTAAGAATATCTGTGTTTTCCTTTGATTGAAACAGTTTTGTAAAGAAGGTGAGCAGAGTATCTCATGCCTATTTTTCTTATAGCAAAAATTATCTTGTCTTCAGAATGGAGAAATGCCAAAATTCCTTCTTTCTGCTGACTGCTGTGGGATTTGTTTTCAAATATCCTAAAGACGTTTTTTTCAGTTATTATGTAATACTAAAAAAGAATTACCAAATTATTTATTTTTATTATGTGTGGTCGTGATCTATTATAAATAGATGCTGGGCTTTTCATGACACCTTAATTATTTCTATGTGCAATGGATCCATTTATAAGAAGTAACAGTTCCGTAAACTCACCCTGGCTTCAAAAGTCAAGCTGTTCTTTCTATATCACTCATCACCGAATATGGTATTTCTGAGGACCAAATTAGGTATTTTTTTAATGGTAGCCATTAAAAGCATTCAATACTCTCAGTAGGTTTCTATTGATATTGAAGTGCCTGGAATTTATTAAATTGTTCTGAGGAGAAAACATATGAGTAAAATCCAACTAACTCTTTTCTGATGTACCATCAGAAAAGAGGGAGTAAACTTTTTTCCCCAGCAAAACCCACAGATTTAATTGTGCATGCAGAGAATAAGCAGATTACTGAGATTATTGACCAGACTGATACTGTTAAAGCTTGTTCCAAGCAGAGCTATATATTATATCTGTGAGAGCCTCACAAACCATGTAGTATCCTTAAATATGTCAAAAAAAGGAAAAATGCATTATTTTGGTTACAGTAGGCCTACTTAATTAAAGTTTCTCAACAGAATTTTCTTATATTTCTGCCGATTTTTACCTGAAATCTCTGCATCATTAGATGGCATTGTTCAGAATATTCTCTTCCATTAAAGAAGGACAGTTTTGTGTTTTTCTACACTAAATATAGAGGCTGCAAAAATAAAAATTGCTGCGATGTCCCCTTGTAGATGTAGCCAATGGAAAAAGTGTTTCTGGGCAAACAGCAGCAGCAGTAACAGCAGCAAAGTAAAAACACCTGTCTCCTTCAGCCCCCTTCACTTACTTGATGGCTGAACTTCAAAGTCTACTTTTGGTCTATTTAAAATGATAATAAGAATAATAACAGGGAAATACTTTTTAAAAGAATAATAACAGGGAATTACTTTTTTTACACCAAACTACACAAGGAAATTAAATTAAAAAAACCCTATGCTAATGCACTGTAAAGGTTGCAGTTACAAATCACAGATCTGTTCATGGATATTTCATGAGCAGAAAAAAGGCCAAATTTGTCAGATAAATTATTCATTGTGAATTATTTGCTCAGCTCTACACTCTGCGTGTGCACTGTATTTATAAATTTAACAGGGATTCTGGTGGTACCTCAGAAAGCAACACAGTGCAAATTCTGAATATTCCAATGCAATTTCCAATTTCTCTCACTGTGTATGTTCTGTGGGTGAAATTCAACCCTCCCACATGATAGCTGGTTATCAAGGCTTATCACGCAATTTTGAAATCTATCCCCTGCTCTCCTCCTGAAAGCAGGCTGGACTACAGCCACGGCCACCTTCCCTCTGCTGTGGTGGGTGTGGAAGCCAAAAAGGGCAAAGAAGGGGTTACCAGTGAGTCTGTAGAAAGGCATGAGGCTAAACTTGCTGGTGGGGTTTGATTGGTGCACTGGAAGGTAGCCCTGTGAGGTGTGTGCAAGGCTGGCCTGGCTGCCTGCCCTCCTGCCCCACAGCCTTCCCAAAAGGCGTGCAAACACATTACTTGGCAGCAAAGCACCCCCCAACTACTGCTTCTTTAAGCTCATGCCAACCTTGCTCTTCAGTAGATTTTACCAAAAAAGTCACTGTGTCAAGTCCTCTTGATTCTGATGAGACAAAATGAGAGATTTGCTGGTAAGATGGCAGAGGAAACCTGAAAACAATCACTGCACAGCACAGTGCATTCTCCAGCGAATGACTCTGGAGAGAGGAGGAAAACCTCTGTGAACAAAAACGCCAATATAAGCATTAAATGAGAAAACAAACAAACCAACAGTTTCAGTCACATACCAGGTCAAATCTCTTCAATATCTTAAGAGAAAACAAGTGGAACAGTATTGGTTTGCGGGTGAAAATTAAAATAAACTCTAACACATAACTGTACACAATTGGCAAGAACAGAATTTTTCATAAAGGGCAGACAGTGCTTTTAGGGAGAGCTAAACACTTTTTGCTTTAGCAGGGATGCAGAGCTGGAGCAGGGATATGATCTGGCAGTATATTGACCGCATGTTTTTATCCTTTCGGCTGCTTAAGTTCTAGGAGAAGTAACTCAAACAGGACTACAGTTTAATACACTGAAGCTTACACAGAAGGTATTATTTTCTCTTTGACAGGGTCCAGTGCTATTTTTACGCTGTTTGATAGAGAGCTGCTGTTAGGCCTCAGGGAAGGAATAGCGATTCTTTAAGTAGGGCTTTGCCTAACAGCAGCTTCCTCCCTCCTGCCACTTCAGCCACCTCCTCTGGCACAGGAAGTGCCTGACTCTCCTTTTTCTTTAAAAAATACATGTTGTTAACTATCTCTTTGGTAATCCGCCTAACAAACCCTGACTTGCTTGTGCAGGACGCCTAACTCCAACACCAGCCACTCTGTTTATTAGTCCCTTCCTCCCCACTCCAGTGCCCAGCCTCCCTGCCTCCTCAATCACATGTGTTGTTTCTCATTTAAATGAACAGTTGGATTCTTTTATTTCTTACAAGTGCTGGATTCGCCTTATCGCCCTCATTCCTTTGGGGGTTGCCAATTGGTTTTATCCACGGATGTATCATTTCTCATGCTTCCCTTTTTTCTTACAAAGAGAAAGAACCACTTCGTCAACAAGCCTCTCTGGAGTGGAAGATTAAAAACCTAGACATCACCTACCTTGCAGCGCTACTCCCAACTGGGTTGTGTAAAACTCAATTAAACTTGTCCCCATTGAATACTGCATTACAGTACATTAAACAGAAAATTCTTCAAGCGTGATGACAAAGCTTGAAACCTTGCCTCAAAGCTGTTCCTTGTAGCTTTCTTTAACATTTCAGTCTTTATGGTGCAAGTCTCCCGTTGACACAACTTTAGTCCAGCTATGAAAAATCACAGAGCCCCACAGGGATTAAAAGAGAAAGAGGAGGAGGGGAAAAAAAAAGAGAGGAAAAAAAAAAAAAAGAAAACCCTGTCAAAGCTGGTCTTGGCACTTTCCTTAGTACATCTATTGAAACTATATCACCAGCAGACTAGAATCCGAGAAATATCAGAGAGACCTAAGAACAACCTGACAGTTTAGAATAACACTGTGTTCGGTCTCTTTTGTTGCCTTTCTGTATTTTCTTTTCTCCAAGAGAAACAGGTATTCACGATCGCCCAATTAAAAAAAAAAATCACATAATGTATTAAGATTGGACCAAAATTTTAATTAAGGAAGGGTACAATTCTGAAAAAAAAATTGTGTCAAACCAAGAATTACAACCTTCTCCCAAATCCAAATGCTAGTGTTTTCTGAAGAAGTGTGAAACAAGATCCAAATACAGAGCCATATGTCATTGTGATGTAAATGAAATACCAAAAAATTGCTGCTAGTATTTCAAGTATTAGTTTCTTCCCTTTATGAAACGATGATGACAAGTTTACCACAAATTTATTTTTACCTGAGGTCACACTAGCTCTGCAGCTAAGAACTGGAAAGATTTCAAGTTCTAAGGAGCTACTCTAAAAAACTCACTTAGCAGTGAGCTGTCCATGGGGTAAGTAAGAATTTTATATTAAAATTTCCCAAAGCAAAAGTTATTTATGCTTGAAAAGGAAAAAAAAGGACACATCAAATGCATTCAGAAAAATTCCCACTTTTCTTACATAAACCTAATTAAATATTGCCATGTTACATGTCAGCACCTCCAACTCCAAGCATATATAAGTTATCAAAAATCTCACTGAGTAGTTACATTTCAACAATCCATCAATATGCTTCCAAATAATTCTTTATTCTCTTGACTCTTCATAGTAATAGATGCAAAGAGACATCTTAAGCATCCAAATCCTTCCTAAAAAATAAGGATTGAAATGTTTGCTTCTTACCTCTTGCCTTAAAAGTATGCATACTGTTACTGCACATGTTACAAAGCTTTTAAAAAACACTTCCACTCAAGAAAAATATTCCTGTATTTCAGTCGCAAATGCCATAAAACATGCATGCATTATTTGGGCTGCTTAGACATGAAGAGCACCCTATAATTCTTTTTCTTTCTTGTGTACAATTGCTTCATTTTATACTAAATATTCTGAGTAGACAATACAAAAACATTTTGAAAATGCCACATCATACGCATGCTATTGCTCTGCCAAACTTATTTAGTAGTCCAGCTACGTGTAGTTAAGTGCTAGATTATCACACATAGATCACTGTATAAGCTCTTAAAACACAGACTGATGCATGCCATTTTAAAAGGGGAACAAAGGCAAAAATAATTAGGCAACCACATATTATCAAAAGGTTTGGATCCAGTTACTTCTAGCCATTCCTTTTCATCACCTGAATTCTACGTAAAGTTCTATGTGCCTTCCGGGTTTTAATTTGCCAAAGAACCCTGCTGGTAAGGCAATACTTAGTATCTATGATGAAGAGATGCCAAGGGATTTCTAAGTCCTTGCTGATGACCTTCCCGGTCTAGTGACAACTTTTTTCCATTTCTGGAGAGCAGAGTTCAGTATCTTTGGGTACATACAATTTATGGTATATTATACATGATAGAAAGGACCACTCAGAAGCTCGGTTCATTCTTTTTTGGACATTACCTCTGTGCACCTGAATTTCTGCAGAATAGGAAAATGAGGAAAGAAATGGGAACAGTGATTGAGGAAAATTATGGGATGGCTCCTTACTCTACTACATTGGTTTTGTATCAGTAGATGCCAATGAAGGTAACTGACTATGATGCAAAATAAAAAAAAAGACAATGTATGAACCAAAGACTATATATTGAAAATATTTTAAACATCCCAAAAAATTAACAGCTGTTCCCTGTGTTAATAATACAGCCTAACTGGTCCATTGCTATGGGAAAAGTATATTTTCCATAGAAAGATTATTTATATTAGGATAAAGTAAAATAATAAAACAACCCTACAAGAATATTGGGTTTAAAACTCAGAATTGTCTCTAACAATATCATAGGAAAGTAAGATTGTTTCCTAAGTAATAATAAATTGTTTTTCCTCCAGGTAGATTTTTTTCTTCTTTTTGTGTCCTCCACTTATGGTTTTAGTCTACAAAAATGTTTAGCTTGGTAAATATTAACCCATTTTCATCTGACATGCCATATGAAAATAAGTAATAGGAAAAGGAATGGTGTATTTCTTTTTTCTTTTATTGTGTTCACTTGGGCATATGCATCCCACTAGCTAATTCTGCGGGGCTACAGCGAACAAATTCATTGCAACATGGATCAGAGGTAACCTTTTACCAGGATCTAAAAAATTGTTATTATGAAAGTGATATAGTCTGATGACTGAGGTGTTTGATTCATGGCAGACAGCTAAAATCTGTTCAGGTAATTTCCAAAAGACAAAATTAGATGCACATTTACTGTCAAAAACTTCAGGATCTCTCTTTTTTCCCCATTATCCAACGTTATTAGTAACAGTGGCTGGAGTCTGCCAACTGCAAATGCAAATTGACCCAACTTTTCTACAGAAAGAAAGAAGGTATAGAAGTTAAGTAAAAACAAAGAATGCTGCTGGATATTAATGGCAGACTGTCATGCCAAAGTGCTCAAAGAAAACGTCTGCTAATCAGTTTCTATTGATTCCTCTGTAACATCAATGTCCCAGAGATGACACATGGGACGTGATACAGCCATCCAAGACTGACACACAAAAAAAGCAGTCCCAAACACAAGAATTTCCTTCAGTTATCTTCAGCTTGAAGACCTACTCTTAGATCTCCTGTGTACCAGTTTAACAGTTGAAAAGAATCCTATTTAAGAAAATACTCTTGTTAAGGAAAGTACTTCCCAATGGGTGCTTTTGGAGACATCTCTGACTTAGAAACTGAATTGTCTCTGTACAATTAGACCTTTGAGTATTCAACTGTTCACAAGTTTAGACTTTGCAATAATTAGGAACACACTAGCACTAGGATCATTCTTCACTTCCCTGAATATGTTCATATGTTCTTAAAGAGAAGAAGGTCATGTATCAGCTCATCACTTTTTGGAATCTTCTAGCTGAATATATTATAGGGGTTTTTAGGTGCAATTGATCCAAAATAATTTTTTCTGTTTAACATCACTTAGAGGCATTTTTCTAAAGGAATGGAATGATGTTTCAGAAAGAACAATTTTTATGATGCTGTGGATCATTTTTTAAAGATATGAAAATATTCAGGCTGCTCAATATCCAAAGTTAATCCACTTATGTCCTAGATTATAAAATTAAGATCAAACCAAGAAAACAGAATGCAGAATATAGTTCCTTTTACACACATTTCTGTAGGACAGAATGAAGAGAAAATAAATAATGAAATTTAGGAAGTGTATCAAAAAAGACAGAGCAGTGCTACATGTACATAAAGCTGAAGATCATGTTGTGGCAAGCCAGAAAATTGTTGTGTTTCACTTGTTATGGTACATTGGATATAACTGAGAAATAGCTGGCATGTACAAACCCAGCATTCTCTCGACTCACTGCAGAGCTTCTGCCATTTAGGGATTTACATAGAAAGTACATGGAAAGAGAAAAAAAACGTATTTAAAGAGTCAGTCTCAAGAGACCTTCTGAGAGGTGCAAAGGACCAGAAGTAGCTTCCAAGAAAGCAATAAAACCAGTTCATTCTTTAAACCACCATTAAAATTTCAACTTTTTCCCGAACTTAGCTAGTTAAACCCAAATAAAATACATAATACTTTGCATCATGAACAGTAAATTGCTCCTAGACCACTGGGTCATGAAAGACTCAGGATGGGGTTCTGAACCTATAGCCAATGCTTGTTTAGCCCTAATTAATTTCTACTTTAGGAGGGAACAGAAGATAAAAGTCTCAAAGTCATACTTCAGACTACACTTCCCACCAAGGTAATCCACTGAAAAATATCATTGTTTGTGATTTTATACTTCATTTGCTCCAATGATAAATATAATTTAATTGAAGCTTAATCATAAAACTGGTTTAGCCTTAGCAATCTGTCATTCTTATTTTAAATTTTCATTTAATCGTAACTTGAAAATGCATTTAAACCTTACATAGTTTAAATCCATTAAAATGCACGGGCAATCACCATAAAAGCAAGCCTGTTCACATTTAAAATAACAGACTATTAATAGAGTATGCATAGTGATCACTTGATGTGACCCTTCTTATTTCCTAGTGTGAACCACTGCCTTTTCATTACACACTTTTAAGTTCAACTGCACATCTTATAATGCCAACAAATACTTTGTCTGGCCAAAGACACTGTTGTCTCCCCTGCATCTCAGATGCTTCCATTCTTACATATCTGAACATCCGTTTCAGCTAAAAGGCCAACCACAATACTTCATCTTAAGTTTTCAAGTTGAAGTTAGGGTATATAGAACCTGAATATACATAAACCTATGGGAGCTAATGAAATACATCCAGAGCCCTGAGGAAACTGGCTGATGTAGTGTCAAGTCACTCTCCATGATATTTGAAAAGTCATGGCAGTCAGGTTAAGACCCAGGTGACTGGAAAAGGAAAAACATTGTATCCAGCTTTAAAAAGGGTATAAAGGAGGACTGTGGGAACTACTGACCTGTCAGTCTCACCTTTGTGCCTGGGAAGATTGTGGAACAGATCCTTCTAGAACTTAAACTAAGGAACATGAAGGACAGGGAGGTGATTCAAGACAACCAGCACAGACTCACCAAGGGCAAGCCCTGCCTGACCAACCCAGTGGCCTTCTATAATGGAGTGACTTCATCAGCGGACAAGGAATTGGTTAAAAATGTCATTTATTTGGACTCTTGTAAAGCCTTTGACATGGTCCTCCTCTCTCTCTAAACTGGGGAGAAATGGATTCCATGACTGGACTGCTGGATGAGGTAGAGGTCAACAGCTCAGAGTCCCAATGGACATCAGTGACAAGCGGTGTCCCACAGGGGTCCGTATTGGGACCAGTGATATTTAATATCTTCATTAATAGCAGAGTTATAGAGTGTACCCTCAGCAATTTTGCAGACAATACCACGCTGAGTAGTGCAGATGACACATCCAAAGGCTGAGATGCCATTCAGAGGGACCTGAACAAGCTTGAGAAGTGGGCCCATGGGAATCTCATGAGGTTTAATAAGACCAAATGCAAGGTGCTGAACCTGTGCCAGGGCAACCCCCACTACCAATACAGGCTGGGGTATGAACAGATCAAGAGCAGCCCTGCTGAGAAGGACTTGGGGGTGCTGGTGGATGAGAGGCTAGACATGAGCCAACAATGTACACTTGCAGCTCAGAAAGCCAAATGTATCCTGAAATGCACACAAAGCAGTGTGGGCAGCAGGGTGAGGGAGGTGATTCTGCCCCTCTATTCCACTCTGGTGAGATCCCACCTGGAGTGCTGTGTCCAGCTCTGGGTTCCCCAGCACAGGAAGGACATTAACCTGTTGAAGTGAGTCCAGAGGAGGGCCACCAAGATTAGAGGGATGGAGAACCTCTTCTACAAGGAAAGGCTAGGAGAATTGAGTTTGTTCAGCTTGGAGAAGAGAAGGTTTTGGGGTGGCCTAATTGTGGCCTTCCAGTAACTGAAGGAAGCCCACAAGAAAGATGGAGAGGGACCTTTTACAAGGGCATGTAGTGACAGGACAAGGGGGAATGGTTTCAAACTGAAAAAAAGTAGGTTTAGATTAGATAACAGGAAAAAAATTATCTTCTGTGAGGGTGGTGAGGCACTGGAAGAGGTTGCCCACAGAGGTTGTGGATGCCTCATCCATGGAAATTTTTAAGTGCAGTCTGGATGGATTTCTGAGCAACCCGGTATAGTGAAAGGTGTCCCTGTCCACAGCAGGGGGATTAGAACTAGGTGATCTTTGAGATCCTTCCAACGCAGGCCCTTCCATGATTCTATGATTTATATTAGTCAATTCCTGTTAACCCAATGATCCTCAGTTTTCTCATAAATGTCTTTCATGTGTTCAGATCTTGAATAATTAGTGCACTGTCCTAACTGTAAAAGAAAAATTTCAATTTATGTGTGTTTCTACATCACCACTGTCTCAAACAAGAATTCCTCATTCACTGAAATAATGTTACAGAGAGCAGTAGTATTATCTGACTGTGCATTTTGATTTTTTAAATAAAAAGTTACAATGGTTATTAAATATATCTGATTAAGTCTGAATAAACCTCTCTTCTAATGTTTCTAACACAATCTAACTTTTCAATATTCTTTTTACATTGATTTGCACTCCCTAAAACACATATTTTTTTCTCTGTTGTCTTCTGTTTTCACCATTTTATTGCAAAACTAACATTCTTCTGTAATTTATAAAGCTAACAGCAGTAATTTTCTTGAGCTTTAATAATGTTAGCTAGGACTTATACTTTCTATCTTCTAAACTCTTTTACAAATAATATTTCCTCCCAACGACTACTAACCTGTGATAGTATAATTGCTCAGAATAGCTGGAGCCACCCATGCAAAAGTATATACTGCAGCTATAGGAAGAGATTTCAGAACTTTCTGTAGCTTGAGTGAAACCCTAATTGAGGCCCAAGGTTTTGATTTTTATTGTTATAGATTTATATGCATGTATCCATGTGTATATACCTGTATACTATGATATTATCATAGAAAATTATCTTAGGTGCAAATTCTGCACCAGAAACAAGCCTTGGTTCTGCATGCCACTGACCAATTCAGTCATGTACCTCACCACTCAGTTACAGAACATCTCTACTAAATCTTCTTCAACATTGCAACTAACTTCAAGTATCATAATTTAAGCACACTCTAGCTTAAAAGAGTTTCTGTTTGACAGCATCACATTGCCCCACATGCCCCAACAGAATTAAACTGAAACAAGAAACAAACAAAAAAAAAAATCTAAAATAGCATTTTTCAAAAGAAATTACATTTTTTAAAAACTGCTAAGTTTTATCTGTGTTAGCAGTAACAGGGGCTCATTCCTTAGATATTAAACCAACATTGAAGCAGGTTGCAACTTCTTTATACTTTCTTCAGTTTTCTTCAGAGAAGACTAAAACAGTGGTAAGACTAATGGATGCTCCAGCCCTGATGAGAAGAGGGGCAACTGAAGGCACTGTGAGCATCCTGCCTCAAGTATATTTTGCACTATGCTGGAGTTCTTTCCCTAACCTCTGGGCTCCCTTCTCCCCATTTCACACTTCATAACCTGCCTCAAAAAACAGGGTGCAATCACCATTGCATTAGGAAAAATATATGTGTTCTGCAGTGCTGGCCTCAGCACCATGGCACCCTGCTGTGAAGTCCTGCTCCTTGTAGCCTCTGCCTACAGTACTGAGCAGTGCTGGAATGCCATGGGAGAAGGAGAGAAATGCTGACATCTGTCTTTGTATCAGAGAGTACACAGATTGATCCCTAGGATCAATAGAGAGGTCAGGATTCAGTCACACATGATCCCTAGCTACAGCTCTTAAATAATTCCTGAAAGACAATGGAGGGAGATATATGTATGGATGTGACCAAGGGTTATACCTTGATCCCATTTTCTGTTTAAGGAGACCTACACACCAGAATTCCTTTCAGCTCTAAATCCATTTTCCTGAGCATAAAACAAATCTCAGTGTCCCTGGTATTACAACAGAAGCTATCAATTTCCTTTAACATATACATTGCTTTTAGACTTCTCTAATGTTAGTAAGTCTCTTTAAGCTCCTAAATTAACAATGAGAACAAAAAAAGCACAAATTGCTTTTAAAAGTAACACAGATTCTAAATATCATCAATAAATAAGGTAGGATCCGAAATGTGACTAGGGAATTTGGGAAGAGAGAGCTCCTGTTGTCTGTGTAAGCAAGCACAGGAATCACCTGCTGGAGTCTCCAGAGTAACAAGAATAGGAGCTTAGGGACTTATAATAAATCACTGGCTTGCAGGTCAATTGAGTAGCCAAAAAACACTTGAATGCCAGCCATGGTGCCATAATAATGGCCTCGCTTGTAAGCTGCTAAAGACAAAACACATCCAACATGATTTTAACATTGCATCCCAGGCAGCCCAGCTCCACAGACCACTTGGACATCACGGCTGCATATCACAGGTTTTCCTTGGAGCTTGGCACCTTGAATATAAAAGAGTCTTCCTTTGATTATTACCACTAGGCATAAACCATTTAGAGGTAAGGGACACAGAATTCTCACACTGCACTGTCCATTATACACACAGCTACCTCGAAAGGGAGAAGAATATATTTCTACATTTTTCAGCTTTTGCTTGTACATGGCACACCATTAGTTTGCCTTGTATCACAAATACAAATTTGATAGGAATCACTATAAAACAGGCTGCAGATTAATCCAGCCCCCTTTCCTCACATGCAGACATTTTATACTTAGCACCAATGGAGCTGCCTGAAAAGAATGACCCAGGTTTGATATTAGGCTTCTAGGTCATGGTTTCACCTTGACAACAGCTCTTTCATTTCAAGCAGTAACATTTGCCAGGATCCCTAAGGTGTTTTCATTTTTGTCAAGAAGTGTAGGAGAAAAAAAAGTATGAAAAAAATGATAAATCTTAATTCATAAGCTACAGGACTATCTCTGTGTCTCCAGCACAAAACTTCAAATCCAATTCAGGACCTGGATGTGTATTAGAAGTCTGCAGATTTAAACCTTGTCCACCATGATCAAACTGGATTTATGGAGCATCATAACTCTCCAGACACCATCCAGCAGCTTATTAATTTAATAGACTCCTGTCCATTCCATGATGTTCCTGCCCTGACAGTCTCTCAAGATAAGGTGAAAGCCTTTTGACAGGACAGAGTGCATATATATTTTCTTCTGTTTTCTTGTGGATGGGGTTGTCGACAACTTGAAATGTGTGGCTCAGCAAATTTGTTTTTTTTTTTTTTCTTCCCTCTTGCTTTGCAGGGAAGATGACAGAGGTAATGGTACCACGAGCACCAAGGGTCACAAGGTTATTGCAGTCTACGTAGCATAACGGATACAAACCCCAATTTAATTAAAAATAAAACACATTTAGCATCTATGTCACATCCTGAAAATAAGGACAATATTTTTCTTTAAATGATTTCTAAATGACTGATTCTACTGAAATTGACTTAGAAAAATGAGGGACAAATACATATATTGAAAAAAATTAAAAAAATCTCTGCATTCTGTTTACATTTATTGCTGCCAGTGGTCTCAACGGTTGAGGCAATATTTCTTTTCACATGGCCACAATAGAAAGTACATATTGGGCTTCTTTTCCGTCTTGAATATCTCATAGGTGACTTATAGAATCAGTGTACAATTTTTTAAATCTTCAGTCCAAAAAATATAATTCTGTGCAAATTGTGTCAGTATTCTGCCTATTTTCTTGTCTCTTCAAATGAAAAACAATTCCAATTTCAAACTATGAAATAAACTACATAATAAGTGATAAGAAGAACATAAGAAAAAGAGACCCCAAACAATATACATACAAAGATAACCTAAAAAAATTTGGCTGATATGTAAATGTAATGCACTAATAATGAACAAAAGCATTTTCATGTTGGAAGTAGAAATACAGTTGTACATCTGCATTTCTTGCCATTTTCCCTTTATTATCTACATGCTTAGAATTTAAAGGCCATGCAATAATTCACTGTATGCTATTATATACATATCCATAAAGATGCATAAAACAACCTTTCTATTGTAGGTAAATAAGACAATATACAAGGCCCTGACCTCTAACTCCCTAAAGTAGAAAAGTGCCCATTGGATCTATTTGTAGAGATAAAAAATAAAAATAAGGAAAAAGTACAGTCCTGCTTCCTGAGTTCTTTGAAGCTGAATAGTGTTTGAATTAAGTCTACAACACTGTGTCTGTCATAAGCAATAAGGACCACTAGTGATAGGGACAAAATATTTTCTTCTGTGGCCAGCAAGGAAATTATCAGGACTGATTTGCAATAGTTTCCTTTGCAACGGTGCCATTTGGCATCCTGCCTTCTCAACATCCCTGCAAAACCAAACATGGAGTCTGACATCTACTTGCCTACCAATCACTCCCATTATTTCTGTATCACGACACATTCTTCCAGTGACTGTGAAAGCAGATATATCATTCCATGTAAGCATTATACACATAATTATAACTCTATTAAGAAATACTCTGCAATTTTTCAGTATTGTGAAAAAGAAATCTAAAACAAGCTCTTTCATGGACCTTTGATATTCAGGTAAGTGTCAGATGTATGCTGTTGAAAACTCAGATATTTTTGTCAGTGGATACAAAGAAAAACAAAAAAAACCTTTAGCACCACCAAAGGCTTCAGCACATTGTTTAGCTAATGGAGGCATCCAGTAGGACAGGAGATACTGCAGTTTTCTGATTGTCCATGTGGAACAGACTAAGTAAATTCACTCGATTTGTTTTTAATAGTATGTGGAAAGAAGCCCCTTGCAATCTAAAATATATGCCCCAAGTTAACCTTCGGCCTACTAAACAACTTGTTCTCTGACCCAGACCAAATTATACTCATACTCTAATGCAGCAGTGTTTAAACTCCTTATGATGTTTGACCTGTGTCTCATTAAGGTCCCTGATGCTGTATGTTTGTGGTGCAATGTACCATTACATTGCCTGAAGTTCTAGGGACAAAAAAAGAGTATTTGCTGGCTGAAAACTCTTTTGCTCAGGAAAACATGGTATCAAGGATCTCACAGAACAATCAAGAAAAGTAATCCTCTGTCACTAAAGGAAAATTTAAGAGCCTTTCTGTTGCAACAACTGAATTTTCCTGCATGTTAAAAATTAGAATGTTTATTTTAAATTAGTAAAATTAATTAAAAATTGCCTTCAATTTTTACTAGTAATTTCATGTGACCTTTTCACAGTGTTTGTGTCTTCAACATACGGCACATACATCAGCTAAATAACTCACCCCAGTGCCAGTGAATTTAGTAAAGAATTAGGTATTTCCTGACTTATTTTAAGTTATTATTTTAAGTGAACCATGGGGCCATGCAGCCAGTGGAAGCCCCAGAAAGGTCAAGCACAGCCCTCCGCCTCTAGCCCTGACTTCTGCCCTGCCCTCTCCACTCTGCTGCCTTTCCTCGAGCTGCTATTTATAAATTAGCTACATGACACAGTTTCAGTGTGGGCAGCTGTCATTTTAACTGATATCATCCTGTAAATCCACACTAACTGACTCCTTCTCTGTTGTGATTGGAGAATAGACTTTCTCGGGCAGCTTTCAAAAGCTGCATCTGTTTGATCAAGCACCCATCCCTTAGCTGTGTGGAGCAGCACTCCCCCGCATTCACTCCCCCCTCTCCCCGCTTTTGTGTTCACCAAAAGAAAATGACAATTCTTGGATCTCACCCTTAGGCAACATTCTCCCTAGCAAGGATTTTGTTATAGTTGCTCAGTGGGCATTGACTGTGATTTCACTTATGGAGACATGGAGGCTTTTTATGGCATTTGGTATCATGTGTCTGCACCATTGGCACAATTAACAGGAGCATCCTGTGGAATCACTTACGAAGATGTCATGCAGTGCCTGTGGAACCGCGCTGGGGTGAGGATGGGTTTTCTCCTCCAGCATCCTCTCAGAAATAACGAAGGGCATAAACTACTCAGTGAGGCCAGGCAGAGGAGGAAATAATATCCATAAATCACTAATGGAAATGCAAAACCGAACACTGCCTCACACAAACTGAGACAATTGCTGGCTTAAGAAGTGTGCTGTGGTTCCCTCCTTTTTGGCAGCCACACCTGACCCCATCCCACCACCCCATGTACCAGCACCCATCCCTCTCCCTCCAAGGGGTTGCCTGCCAAGGGGTCATTTTCTGATTCGGGCTTTGCAGCAGGAGATGTGCCCCACGGCTGCCACCTGGCCGGCAGCATGCTCAGTGGTACACAACGCAACCCAACCGGCCCGGACACACGTTACACATGTTGGTTTTCCTGCACAGAGTTATCCTGTGGTGCTCTGCAATCAATTACTGTTATACCACCATCATTAATAATTTTCTTAATGAAAATGATTCTGTTGATCTCCGTTGTATTTTAATTATCAGAGTTAAGCATAATTACACTGCAGCTCTGAGCTGGCATGTAGACTCCTTTAGGGCGCAATTTTGTTTTAACACACTGATAATGTAATTTTACATTGTGTCAGTTGTTTAGTTATTATCCAGTCGTACAATTCCGCTGTATTCCTGATAACAGATAATAACCTTAGCACCTCCTATATCCTGAAGTCATTTAAAAAGCAATATTGGAATTTCACAACTAGCTAACTTAATCGCCTTATGATTTTATAATTCCCACAGCTAAATATTTGTACAGACACCCTGTTTTAACAATGCCACTAAACATATGGTATCCATACATTTCACATAAATGGTTTAAATACTATCTAGGAAAATGTCTGTTATATGAGCATGGTTTTTAGTCTGTGCAACTGTGTTTTTTACCCTGTTTCTATTCTGGTCAGTCAAAATTTAATTTTTAAAATTGCTGCCGTCCTAGTGAGAGATTTGCAGTAAATACCCCAGCCCCCTCCTAGCTTGTGAGGAGACTGCTACCTGTGGTCTTAGAGATTTTCCAGGTCTGGTGAACGACTCTGTTAGGCACGAACGTTTCTCAAGTACATCATGTGGCAATGACCATACACTTCATGCATCTATACTTTCTAACAATATATCTTGCCTGAATTACACTGTAGCTGTTTTTAAAAATAACATATTTATAATTCTAGATAAGCTAAAATTCATAAAATCTGTCTCTCAAATCTCAGTTTCTATCTCAAATTAGTGAATAGACTATTTTTGAAACATGAGAGAAGTTTGAGGTAAATACTAAAACAAAAAGAGCATTTTTTTAGAAATATAATTACAGTTGTAAAAGTTTCCTTGTCCTAGTATTGGGGAAAGGTAGTTATAAAAATACAGGTAGTGATCCTAGACTAAGTAGAATAATTAGAATATCACTAATTTCAAATGCTGAATATTTATTTCATAGCTATTCACTCTGAATGTATTCTGATGTGCGTTTTTTAATAACTATTTTCTTCATCTAAAGATTTGTGATTCCACTGTAATAACTTAGCAATATAATCCTATACGTGTACATCACATATATATACACATACATACGCACACACACTTTCTGTGTTTGCTTGTTTAGAGAAAATATTTTATGGAGAACATTGAAGGGAAATAGGGACTTAGCTGGCCAGCTCAAACTCTTTTTTAATAGAACCTGCATTCTAGGCTCCTATCCCCATGATTATTCTGTGTGCAATATGTGGGTGATTACAGTGCTCACAACGTCTAGTGAACTGGAAATCAGACTGACATTCCTATGTTTTTCTGAAAGATCTGGGGAAAATTCTGCTCTCAAAGATATCACTGTAATAAGCTAAAAGGAAATATGGCATGTGCTTCTGAGTCAGCAACTGATCGACCAGCACCATGTACTTCTAGCCAATTCTAAACTTATCTTCCTCTTAGAAATGTGCCTATTTACTCCACTCATCTCATCTTGAGTATAGTATGGAAAACAGCTTCCAGGTTACCAAATCTGCTACACAGACAATTCCACACATTTGTTCAGCTAACTGCTTTCAGAAATAACAATGTATTGCTAAGCAAAGTAACAAAATTATACACATGCAACTACAACATAACATCGAATTACAGCTACATGCCAGCTGACACCGTTTCATTAGAAGTAATGGCACTGTAGGAGACAGAAAGCTAACACAAATCAAAGCAATGTAATCTGGAATGATGAGATACAAATTGAAGGAAGAAACATTATTCTATTTATTTATTTTACCATCTTCTATTTGACATTGTTTTGTGATCCAAGTCAATTAATCTTTCTAGTACAAAAATCCCAGCAGAGCTCAAGGCAAGAGTAGGTGCTTAATGACTGACAGAACAGCCACCTCGAAGTGAAAAGAGAGGAACAGAACGCAGTGAAGGTAAAGCATATCTGTAACTTCTTTCCTGCATTAATTTAGTGAAGTAGCAGGTTTTAAACATGTATTTATCCTCAAATTTACCCTCAACTTTAGTTATAATAGACATCTCTGGTAAAGACAATAGAATTCACCATGAGTATTGTGTAACTGTCTCACCATACCTTGTTAACTAGTACTAAAGTCAGCTAAAGTTTAAGTACTAAAATAATCAGTATAATCAGTGAAAAAAAATCCATCACCTTTGAATGAAAAAACTAATGTTTTGGGCTAATCATATTGTATCAAACTGAAGCAAGTTCTCAGTATTTGATAAAAACAATTGTATTTCAGTAGATTAAATCTGACAGCACTGAAACTGCCTAATGAATTAGTTAGTGTTAGTAAAGTACTTTGAAGATGAAAAGTCCAACTGGTAAATATGTGCTAAAGAATGTAATACTTGATAAGATATCATCCTATGGGAATTTGCAGAAGCTATATTTTGGAGGGAAAGTAGTTTCCCATTACATTAAAACGTTGTTGCAGGAAAGTTTGCCTGTGATTATTCAACACTATGAACAGCAAACTGCAGCTCTGGAGTCATGAGAAAAGCTTCACTGCGTTCGTTACTCAGAGCACTTTGCTGCTTCTTCCACTTGGGCTGCAATCAGCAAGCTGTAAAGGGAGGGCAGCTCAACCCTTTTTAGATCTGAGCCCAGTTCTCTAGTACTGCAGGTGTTTCAGGTTGTAGAATGAATGTGTTGACATTCTGTAATTATAATAGAAAGAATTTATAAGACCCTGGTGTGCGAATCATTTTTAACATGCAAATTCCCTGTTTTCAGCGTTTCAACTTTCAAAGGCTTGTGGCAGTTTAAAAGCAATCCTCTTATAAGTGTATAAATTGCAATGATTATAGGAACAAGTTGTAATTGTTTCTAGTAAGTTTTTAGGAGTCTTTGATGTTATGATTAGTGTTTTGTATGTTAATATATTGATATGGATGCTTATTTGCCTGGATGCTTGTATGCTGAAATGGTCACTAGGTTGCCTCAGCAAACAAATCTTTGATCTCAGTAGGTCTGTTCGGTTAGAAATAAAACCTAAAAGAAATTAAACAAGAACAGTGCATGTTCTGAAGTATTCACAAAGTGCTGAGATTGGTGATTGAAATACAAGGAAGGAAAGTCATAGTTTTGCAACCTGATCTTTAGGGTGAATGCCAAACACAGCTACACTAAGTAAGTTATTTTTATTCCATATATTCAAGTGGTGTTTTGTTTATCTTTTTTTTTTTTTTTTAACGTACTGTAACGATTCCATAACTGCATTTTAAAGCTTTCACGGTGACTGACCGGACAGTGTGGTGCATAGTCCATGGTGCTATGGACTGAACCTGAGACTCTTTGGGTTGTTTCAAGATGCAAGACAAAAGCCTTTGCATCTTGAACCAAAGGAGCTGTTAGATGTGGTAGGTTAGATAAAGCGAGTTTGATAGGGAGCCTCATAAGAACTTGTACTGGCTTGAGCAAATCTGACAATTCACATAAGACGGAAGTGCTACCCATTATGACGAACCAATACATGATGATGAAGCATCATCACATCAGGCTGCTACACAGAGACTGGAATGTCAGAGGTGACAACCCTGAAACACAGTTCCAGTTATCCTCTGTTACCACGCTGATGACATAAAGTCTTTTCATAGTCCAATCAAGTCCTTACTCTTCTTACAAAACTGGATTTCAGTTAGTAGTCTACAATGTAACATAACGTAACATGGGGAAATGATACACAGTATGCCCAATAAAATGCCTAAAAGAATTCATCTATTCAAAGTGTATAGATTTTACTGATGTTTCCCAAGAGGCACTAACTCTCAGAGAGAAATGGATGGTATGTCTTATGTCATCTGATGTCCTTCAGTGTTTAAAAAGCGCTTAATAAACTGCAGAGACTATGTGGGGTTTTTATATAACTAAAATTAAAAAAAAAAAGGCAAAACCAGAACGTGGGAGGAAAATGAGAGGGAAAACTGACATTAAGGGGAGACATACTATTAATTTTCCTATTATGCAACAGGTATATGTTTGTCTCAGTAGCTTACACAGGAAAGTAAAGAAAAAAATAAGCTTGTGTTTACCTTTGCTGTACACAATGCAGTTGTTTTTGTTGTCTTCTACTCCTTGCCAAGTCACATCCAGCAACCACTTGGGGCCAGCAGTCAGTACCATAGGGACTGAAGCCTTTGTCTTCTGTAGGAAGGACGATAACAAACAGATGCCATTTGCTTGCCTTGATTAAGAACTTGAATAATAATAGTAATAATAATTTTATTTGCAAACAACAAAAGCTCCAAATCCATCAGCCAAGTTCTTATTCCTCTGCCTCAGGATTTTTTTTAAGAAGACACAAGCAGGAAGCTTTAGTTCTTTCATTGACTGAATGGTGAAACTATTATCAAGGATTTTTCCGAATGATATTGGATCAGATCTCCAAGATTAAGCAGATCTCTGGTGGCTGAGAATTATAAAGGGAATACAGATGACTTTCACAGCAAAGAGCCAAGTGTTTAGAAGTGAACTTTAGACACATTGTACATTATTATCAACAGGATCTCACTATTTCCTGAAACAGACAGGAAAGAATTTAAAGAATCGGTATCCATTTCAAAGATCTGTCCTGGGTAACATTTGTATTATCATAGGAAATAGTTGTGAATTCATAATGGAATTTTCCCTGCTTTGCTATGTGTTGATGTGTGATTTTACTATGTCTGAAATCATAATAATGCTAAATATTCACTGGACTTTGTCTCAACAAAGACTAAAATACAAGTTGCATTAATCCATTGAAAGGCTCAAAAGTAAAGCAAGGCGTTACCACACCTGAAAGGCATGGAGTCAATTTAATAAAAACATCTACTGTCCACATTTCATACTCTATATTTAGAGAATTTGGTATTTGAGGAGCTAAGGCAGAGGCCTCAAATTTATTAACATTTAACTCCCGTGGGTAATCCTGAGTTTGTCAGTATGTGGCACTGAGATGACACTTAGGCTTCTGTCATTCACAGTTCTTTTTCTCTGTATCGAGAGAGAAACCACAACAGAGAGTACAAACTACAACAGTCACAACATAACTTTTAATTGTTTTTTTTTCCTAGAATATAATTCTGTCCAAGACATTCCATCCTTCTGTAAGAGAATTTAGTTATTTTTATATTCCACCAATAATTCTCTAGTTGGCTCCACTTACATTCTGTTGTGATATGACTAAGAGAGTTAAAAAAAATTTAGATACAGAAATTCATAATGAACTTTCCAGATGTTTTGGCCACATTTATTATCTATGACCATTCTAGAAATGTAGTGAAGTATAAAGAGTTACCACAGAACCTACTGAACTCACAAAATATACAGGAAAATACTTATTGAAAATAAGATATTATTGATAATGTTTTAGTTACATAAGATATAATTAATAATTACATAAAATATATAGTTACTATAATTATGATATACCAATATTTTAATAATGATTATAGAAAAATATATATTAAATATCACAGTTCTTCATAATTCAGGGTTTTTTTATCTTTTCAAGTTCCAATAATGTTTTATCAAAGATAGTACTTTTTACTTAATTTTCACTTCAGATTTTGCATTTTTCATACAACTGTTTGGGCATAAGTCACGCTTCATCTATATGCACTCCATGACATTATTCATCCTCCATAAGTATTGGAAAAAACAGGTAGAAATGATGAATGAAATCAGGAGAAAGGAATGTAACATCTAGCAAAAATCTACTTACCTAGTGCAAAAGTACTGAAACCAGAGACATGCAATGTCTCAGTTCCTAATACTGCTTTTTCTAAGGGAAGTTGCAGAAAGTATGTTTGCTAGAGTCAACGCAGCTGCATGCACTGATATTCTGAATTGACATTCTAATTAATAACTGACCAGTAAACAAGACAATTTTATTAATTTTTTAAAAATTTGGTGTAAATTATCAAGAACCCTGATATTATCAGTTATGAAATCAGTGCAAAGTATTTAAATATGGACTGCATAGAAAATAATGATGTAAACAAGGCATGAACCAAAAAAAGAGCTGCAAGAGGTGAGATGAAAGGTAATCGAACTATCATCTCCATCTTCTATTATAGAAAAGTCTGGACTTCAGTGTAATTTACACCAAAACAGTGCTAAGGCTGCCATGGAAACAATGAAAAGTAGCTATTCCTCACACACCTGAGAATCATACCCGAATTAAATACAAGCTGTAACATGAATGTTAGTAACCATGGCTTCACAGCAATAATGAAGAGGAGGATCAGGACATGTTCCTACCACTTGCTGCATTTCTCCAACTGCCATTTCAGTTAAACCTTTAACATGTTTTTGTGCTTATATGTGCTCTCAGTCTCTGGTAATCCCACATACAATCAAAAGACAGTGCAATATTATCCAGCTAGTGAACTTTTACAAGTACACCATAAATGATTAAGACATTCAAACAAGGGGTTTTTTTTCCTAAGTTGGTGGCCAAGTTGAAAAGCAGAACAAACCAAAATTCTATCTTTTAAGTGCCGAAGGGATCATCTATTTAATTTTCACAAGATCTAATTCCTATTTCTGGTTTTCTTCTTTCCAGATGTCTGACATTACATTGTGTCTCTTCCATCTTTAAGGGTATTATCTGCATTAAGGTGGTATCAAAAAGCCTCAAATAATATCAGGATCTTCTTGTGCTGGGCAATAGTTTATTATCTACATAGTCAGGACAAATAAAACATCCTGGGAAAGGATTATACTTAACCACATACTGCTAAAGAAGAATGAGATGCAGAGATACCATTTGACTTTCTCATGGAGATTAGTTTCTCCTTTAGTAAAGGGGTGGACTTAGTCCCAGGCCACCACCCCAGTTTTCTCCAGACAAGGCAAGGAGCCCAGGCAGGTGCCTTATCCCTTCTGAGGCAAAGCAGGGGCAGCAGCAGGTAGACTGAGCACCAGCAGTCAGCATATGTGTCTGCTTTGCCATTCCCCATTTACAGGGCTTTTTTGAAACTTAAAGAACTACATGGTAATCGCTAAATTAGCTTCCAGGTTGGCTTGGCAGTAAAACTCTTAATCAGCTCTGCAGCTGTAAGTGGTCTCTAAGCACTAGAGATAGACTGGAGGAGGAACAGGGTGTTTTGTTTCACAGCTCTTCTAGCCTAGAAGAACTGGTGGACACCTCAAAAGAATTTCCCATTCTCTCATAGCTCTGCGCCCAAGCTGCATAGATATGTAAATAAACTTCTTTTAATATGAAAGCGAAACTTCACAAGGCCCTGGCTGCTTGTAAAGCTTGGCAGCTCCACTGAAGGATATGAGCCATGGCTTGTCTTTGATGCACCTCACAGCCATACTGTGTGAGCTGTAAGGCAAGTCAGGACCACGGCAGCAGTTCTTGGGGTCTGGCATCCTGTGAGGTTCACATGTTCATACGAGGTGTTCACCACCGAGAGATGATTGCTCTTGTTGTGCCTTATTACATAGCAAGAACTGAAGCAAGCCTGCTGATTCAGGAAAGACCATTTCCTTAAAATGGTTAAAATGAAAAGACCCCAGTTCAAGATAACAAGAAGCTATGGTTAAATCAGTCATGCCTTTATCACCTCAAGATTAGACTACTGCAATGCGCTATACCTGAGGCTACATTTTAAATCCATTTGAAAGCTGAAGCGGGTGCAGAATGCTGCAACCCGCTTCTAAAGCAGGATATCGTGCTTTGAGCGCATTACACCAGTGCTTTTTAATCTGCACTAAGTGTCTGTGGGATTTAAGGCACTGGTTACAATCTATGAAGCCTGAGACCTGTCTGTTTGAGATACCTAATTGAGACCTGCCAGGTCCTTTGTCTGAACTGTACAACCATGGCTGAGAACCACCGAGGAACATGAAAAAAGGCTTTCTTAGCTTGACATAGAAGAAAGTCTTTGCAAGGCAACATGTTCTTCATGACAGCTCTTCACCTTTGGGACATCATCCCCCTTGAAGTAGTACATGCACTGACTCTCAGAAAGTTCTATGAAAATCATCCTGTAATTCATGAGATATACTTGTCATACTGTAAAATTTAGTTGGTCATTCCCAAAACAGTGGAGGTAGGTGTTACCTACTTTATGCTGTTGGGGTTTTTTTACAGTGCTCTTAGGAATAACTCTAGAATAAAAAAGGTGCCTTTTTACACAAAAAAAAGCTTTCTTGTCACAGGAGTAATAATATTTCAGCTGCTTAGAAATAAGAATTCAAAAACCAAACATAATTTAATTTCTCCCTCCAAAAGAACTGCTACACACTGGTCAAAAGCTTACAAAACATCCTACCTACTGCCTATGTATAATCACAGGGCTCTGCTAACGTGGGTGTCTGTAAGATGGGGCCATACAGTAGTAACCTCACATTTTATAAATGAGGGCACATTATAAAACCAGAGTATTGTTCACTGCTCTACACTAGGTAAGTGTGCATTCTACACTTGAGTAATTTTTACCTGAAAATGCAATTTCTGCTAATGTCTTTGTGCCATAACTAGACAAATTTGACAAGGACAAGCAGGGTCAAAACTGTGATCTCTCAGGAAACAATTAGAATCAGCTAATGAGGATAAAAGAGGTCAGGCAGGCATCCACTTTTTACTAACCTTTGAAGCAACTGGACAAACAAGAGAGGTAACCCTCAATAAATGTTTATATTCAGTCAAGAGGTTAATGGAGATAAAAATAGCCATCACAGCAGGCTGAAAACTGTTTTGCACTCTTGCTAAAGGAATCAGTGCTGACAAGTAACATTAGATGGGCTCTTTCCTGAAAACATTTCTAACATATGATGTGTTTGGCCTGGTAGAAACTTGAGGAAACCTCGATGTTGAAGAGAAATACAGTATGATCAAGCAGTTTGAAGTCTGTGAAATTCTCATGTTAAATGCCAGATTGGTGCCAGCTGTTTCCCAAGAAGCTGTGCTGAAGCAAGAAACAGGTATTGAGCTACAGTAAGTCACTGTGACACAACTATCCTGTCCAAGGCACGGCATTCCAAGAAGCGTTCGACATTATTTAAGGAGATGTACTGATACCCAGGGGCTGTCTTTCCAATTGTATTTTGGTTCCTGCAAACAGATTTTCTTTCTAAATCTCCCAAAGAGCCTTACTACCCATGAAAGATACAGAAGGTTACCAAGACGTCTTTGTGCCCTTTGAGAAAGTTCTCATACCACCACTGTGTAGTATTACTTTAAATAGTCAATTAAAACAAAGAGTATACAGTGAGGGGAGCTGTAAATATACCTCTGGTGCCTTCAGATACAAGTATGGGATAGTAAAACATCAGTTAATACACCAATGGAGGTTTTTACTTTGAAATTCAATTTAAATTCAATTGGATCATCACAGGGTTGACACCTTCTGACATGCTGAAACTGCAGAACATCCCCTCTAGAGAGGTTAAGTTCACCTTTGATGGTCACCATATTCAATACAGCAAACTTTAAAAGCTCATCAAATCAGTTCATCTGGGAAGGTCTCCTAAGGGTCATTCTGGACCAAGCAATAGCAGAGATTTGTATAGGTCTCAGACTATCCCAAATATTAATTAATATTTGTTTTAAGATGTTTTCGAATAATAAGAAGAGTGATAACTCCATTTTATCACCTCACACTTACACTGACTGTCTCAATGTATTTCTTTACCATATAACTGGTTATAAATTCATCAAGTCCTAAACCAATCTCATCTAAACAGCTCAGTGGACAGACACAGATACGCATTTGTGGTTAATTTGTCTGCAATCAGCTGGACTGTCTTTCCATTTCTGTATCTTCCTTGAAAAATCTTATGTTTTTTCCAAAGAGGATTCAGTCTTGGAAGAACAGTTATCACAAAGGCTTTTCTAGAAAACCTGCCAGTCAAGGCCTGTGGCAGCACTTAACAGTGCCATGTCTTTCTCTTTTGCATGCAGAGGCAATTCCTCTCCACCCACACAACCCTGGAGATGTCAGGAGGTTTTCAGTGTTGTGGTTCCATGCTGATGACAACATCACAAAATAAAGCAAAGGCATGGCAGTCTCCAGCCTGTAAACACCCACCCAGGAATCTTGCAGTTGCACCAGGATTTCAGCTTTCACAGCCCCCAATATGTCTGTTGGTGAGATCTTGAAACTTAAACTAAATGCAAAAGAAATTTTGCAATCCTTAGTCCTTGTAGTTGAAAAAAAAAAAAAACAACCCAAAAACTTTGAAAACCTGATACAAACATAAGAATGCAGTTAATTTCACCTAAATCTGTAGAGAGCCTGGGATAACTGAGTTACTACTTTACAGCTTTATAGGATCCAGTGTTTCAGAGGAGTGTTCAAGTACCATCCATCAGATATCCACCTACATGAAGAGAGTCAAGAGTATACAAGAACCTGTATACCCACACAGACAAATTGTTGCTTGTGATGGGCCATGAAACTAGTGGTGGAAAAAAGAAAGAAATTACTTCTCAGTATCTTTTTTGGTGATAACAGAAGAAAAAGAATTGGTAACATTTGAAGAGGTTGGTCAAATCAAAACCCTTTAATGTTTCAAATACAAATAACGGTGAAAAAAATGTACACGCAGATGGAATCCCAACAGACAGCTGGGATTCCCTGCAACTGAGAAACCCTGCTGTTTACCCCAAGAGATCATCACTTGTCAAGTGACAAAACTGAACATACATTTCACCATGTATCTATCACCACTATGTACATTTCATCCACAAGCCTAAAGCAGACCAAAGAAATTATTCAAACAAAAAAACCTCACACTCCAGGTATGTTAATATTTTCCAACGCTTGTCAGGATTTCAGTATGATTCCAAATTTTTTATTGCTATCAAATACGCCTTCCTGATGCAAATTAAATGTGCGCTAAACATGGGGATCATTTTGTGTTACCTAGCTAGAATGCATTTTTTTTCAAATCTGTAAAACAAACAAAAATCAAATGTCACTGTAACTTAGGTACAAAGTAATGCTGTCAAAAGCAACTTCAGTTTGTTCTATTTAATCCAGGATGTCCTTAGAATTCATCTTCAAATTTAAACCAAGAAGGTTTAAATTAATCCAGATTCTATGGCACTTTGTCCTAGCTGAGAGTCTTGGTGATTTCTTCTGACTGCTCCTGTGGCCCTGGAGGAGGTGACAATCAATTCATTGGAACAGGAATGGAAAAGCTGGAAACTGGATCTCTGAACACTCAGTGATCTTCCACTGCCTGTATCACCCTGTCTTGACAGACTTTCTACTCCCATCCTT
Source organism: Chiroxiphia lanceolata (assembly GCF_009829145.1). Classification (NCBI taxonomy): domain Eukaryota; kingdom Metazoa; phylum Chordata; class Aves; order Passeriformes; family Pipridae; genus Chiroxiphia; species Chiroxiphia lanceolata. The sequence continues at coordinate 19,989,315 of NC_045637.1, forward strand.
CTCTTCTATTAAGTCTTCATCTGGCTTCACTCCACAGCTGCTCCTCCCCTGTCCTCCCACCTTTTCTTTTTCCCCCATTGTATATATACCTAACTATGTATAGGTAACTTCTCCCTTTCTCAAAGAGCATAGGATGGATAGCAGTGTATTTTGCCTTGACTTTCTCATTTTATTTTTCCTATTACACTCTGTCCTGTTCATTTTGTTCCTTGGGAAAGCAGTATATATATATTTATTGTGTGTTTACACGATGACCAGAGTCAAGAAATGATATTCTTAGTCAATGCTGTGATGAGTATAAACATGATGAGGATATTCTGCAAGTTGACAACTCTAAGTGAATCATATCTGTTGTGGTGAGTCGATACCTGTGGGTAGCATGTGCCCTGTCAGTGTGTCTTAGCACTCGGGTATCTGCCACGGGTGTTGAACCTTTCTGCTTTACTGTAAAGTTGAATACTTTGGATAATACTATTTCAGAGATGACATACACCTGTACTGATAAAATCACACACTATAGAACTTATCTTTAGACAAGATATAATGCAGTGCTGCTTGCACACTTTCACACTGAATTATCAGTGCGTTTTTCCTAGTGGATTAACCTCACCTGTAAATTATTGTCTACTCTATGAATTTCATCTCTTTCTCTGCTAATGAGACCATGCTGATATTTGCCAGTACACACTTGTTGAATGCACTTGCTTGAATGTAACTTCTTTCACTTTTGCTAAACATTTCTCATGAAAGATAGATGAATCCTCTGCTTCTATGGCTCAGCTGCAATTCTGCAAACATTGAGTTTACGCTGGACAGGCTGAGGGACTAAACTCTGGGATAAACCATCCTTGGTAAGCTTCTGACAATTGGTCTCTTACTTTGCACAAATATCATTTGGGTTTGGAGTAGTTAATGTGACACTAGATATTCCAGATGACCAAGGGGACAATTACAGAGGTTTTTCTAGAAGACATGAAGGCATTTATATTGCATATGGATTAACGATGCCTGGTCCCATGGTCCAGCTATTTACACAGATGCCATTCACCATGATTGTTGCATGTACAGATTAGTTAAAGTATGATACGGAATAATAACTGGTTTAGAGCAATTTTGTAACTGTTTCTCTGTTATACTTTTTCTTATTCTGGAATGGATGATTTAAACCACCTTTTCCAGAAGTCCAAATTTCATGTATCATATGTTTATTTTTATCTAAGGAATAGAAAAAGGAGTAGCAACAGGACAAGGGAGAATGGCTTTAAACTGAAAGACTGTATGTTTAGATTAGATATAAGGAAGAAATTCTTCAGTATGAGAATGGTGAGGCACTGGCACAGGTTGCTCAGAGGATAAGATTCCTCATTCCTGGAAGTGTTCAAACTCAGGCCGGACGGGGCATTGAGCAACCTCATGTAGTGGCAGTTATCCCTGCCCATGTCAGGGGGCTTGGAACTAGATGATCTTTAAGGTCCCATTCAATCCAAACCATTCTATGATTCTATGAATCCATTAAAAATATAAAAATTAAAAAAGGACATGCATAAAGCCTTCTATAAAGCATCAATTACACAGAACTACAGATTAGCTAGTTATAGATTCTGCTTATTATATATTATTATTACTTTGTTTGGAACTGCAAACACAGGTCATGTATTTTACTTTAGAAAAGTGAATGTTTTTGTCATGAATGGTGAATAAGTCATGATTTAGCAACAGTAAAAGACAATGGCTTTTTTAGTTTTATCTTTTTTTTTTTTTGCTCAGAACCCAAGAGATAGAAAATAAAAAGTTCTTTGTATATGCTTGTCCAATGTTTTAACTGTATAAACCAATGCAGCTCTATTAGGATTACATTTCTAATAAATATTATGAGGAGTTTACAAAATATATATTCAATACAAAGGCATTGTAGACAATGGTGTAGGTATTGCAGTGTAATTCTCTTGATGATGCATCACACAATACTTGAACTCCAGTGGTGCACACACTGAATGCACACAAAATATTATATATAAATTCCTACCTAACTAATTTGAAAGTAAATTGGGAAATAGAAAAAAATCTTCTATGTATTTCTTAAGGACCTTTTTAAGACTTTATGCTTGTTTTTATTAGGCTTTTTTAATATATCTTTACCAGGAGGAAACAGTTTACTTTAAAGTAAGAATCTAAATCCAATATATAATCCTCTGCCCAAATTTCATACTTGTTAATATAGCATAATCATTTAAGGTAGAAGTTTAACGCATGATTCGACAACCAGAAGTCTACATGTATGACTTTGATTAATTATTTTTAGTTCAGTTAAAACATCCCAGTTTATCTCCTTTTAAGATTATCCTTGACATATTTAGAAATCCTAATGCAGATTTTATGGCCCACACCTATCCCTGATGGTGCTAATGGACTAGAAATAATGAATCATTCTAATTTGGATGAAAGGACCACACAACATTGTGGCAGTCCTTTAGAGAATTAAGGCTCAATTCTGATCTTCTAGACTTATGAATGCGTTTTTGGGATTAGGCCTCGTATCTGTACATCTGTTGAGTCTCAAGGGGTGTATACTCAGCTAAGTATTCTGACCTTCCAATGTACTGTATCAAATGTGTGGCCTTGGGATATGAAAGGATTTGATTGCAACTGTATTTTAACACTGACTTAATATATAATTATGGGGTAAAACCTAATTCCTCCTTACATCTTCATGTAGAAAATTCCTTCACTATTAAGCAGACACTAGGATATTTTTTACCCAGCAAGTACAATAGTAAATGGAAGAAATTGAAACATCCACCCAGGATAATGTAAAATCAAGGACAATCTTTTTAGGAATGGCTTTAAAGTCAGCTTCTTGTGTCTGTAAAACAAATTTAAATTATCTTCTGTGAGTGTGTTGCTAGCTGGCATGCTGTTGCATTATGCACGATACTTTATTGCTTATGTAAAAATAAACTGGAACAAGGTTCCTTTAGTGATTTTCCCAGTTACTCTATGCTCTCTTGTTTACAAGTAATAAGGAGAGCGATTAACTTTACTCACACATTGTATATAATACTGATGGGAAAGTTTGCGAATAACTGGAATCTTCACTTATTTTATATTCACTTGTAATTTCTATTTTTCTAGTCTATGAAAGATAGAATGTTGTAAAATTTCCTTTAGCTGGTTAAACTTTCATAAGATATGCATAGTGTTTTCATGCAAAAATTTTATTTTTTTTCCCACTGAAAAACCCCTTCCCAAATACTATCAGTGAAAAACCCCTTCAAAACATTAAAAGAGACTTCACAAGAAAATAAGTTCAACAGATTTTAACATATGACTATGCAACATTTTAGGGGCTTTAATCTTTCTTCTATACCACCAAATTCTGTATAGATTTTTAAATAAATAACAGTGGTATAGTTAAATGATTAATATGGGAATTTCAAAGAAAATACATTCCCAAATTCTGTGCTCTCTCATCAATATGATCTTTCACAGATCTGAATTACGGATTCATGGTGCTAACATGGTCTTTATCATTTCAGAAGGCTTGGACCAAGAAGAGAAACTGAACCTTTACCTTGCAAGCAGTTACTTTCTTCCAGTTGAAGAATCTGCTACACATAAGCAGGTAATTTTTTCCTTGCTCCCTTAAAAGCCTGAGGATTTTATTTTACTGTTCGCACGCAAAAATGAAAAAGAAGTTCCCTAAAATGCCCAATGGCAGATTAAAAGGATCCTTATTTTTTGTAGTTTGTATGACATAGTTGTGTAACACAGCTCTCATATAAATTGTTTCAGTGTGCTGATTATATTGCAGCATGACTAAGAACTGCAACAATGCAAGTTTCCATGAAAAAAAAGTTTTCAAAGAATGGGTGAAGGTCCTTCACTGGGATTGGAGATAAAGATGGAGAGTCCAGCAACAGGACTGGTGAGTATGGGACTCTGGTTCCAGTAAGACTCAACAAACAGCTCAGATCAGAATCTAAAGTCCAGGAAAACAGCCTGTAGCTTCGAGATTAGCTTTCTCACACTATTCCTGAGTTAAGCCAGTACAAACATCATCATGAATGCATAATTATGATTACGCACTACACTATGCATAATAGATCTTAAAATCTGGAAACAAAGAAGTAGTGTAGGAATGCTGTTTTAAGGCTTTTGGTTTTGAACGCAATGAAGCTGGTGTAAGGGTAAGAGACTTTCTGTAAGTAAAAAACAGGTCCAAGAAAATACATTTGACTTGGAAAATTCATACAGATACTTATGAAACATTTACACATAAAAGAAGGGGTAAAAGGGAGATAGGGACCTGGTTTTATGTTTATAACTTGAAAATAACAATGAATGAAGCCCAACCCCCTCCCATTTTAACTCAGAAAAACCCTATCACTTAGAATAAGTAACAATAGACAAAGACACTGGCAGCTTGGCAATTTTATTTAAAGGATCTTATTCTCAGAAAGAAATAAATTGATTTTTTGAAATTCTTTGCACTAAGAGTTTGACTATGAACCAATGTTTGTTTCTGGGACTGACAGATATACACAGGCTGGTATCGTAAGTTTAAATGACAGTATTGATAAAAGAGCGATACAGCTTTCTTAAAAGGAGCCAATGGATTCATTGACTTTCATGTGTAAAAGCAAAACACTGTGAAAATGATTATTGCAGTAAATGGGTACATCTATGACTAAAGAATATTCATGTCAAACTCTTGTCAACTACCAGATTGAATCACTTTGGGCCAGCAGTGCTGCAGCTCTGTGTTCTCTAATGGGACCCCTTGGGAGCTGTAAAGACTCTGGAATCACAAGTCCGAGGAGTGGTCCTTAAGTGAAGTGGACTGACTTTCAAAAGCAGGGAGCATGAAAAAACCAAGAAATTTGCACCTAGGTTATAGGGGTCAGGTTTTTTGTTTCTTTTTTTTTTTTGTATGAATTGAAAACTCAATGTGGTAATAAGAACCAAGCTGTGTACCACCACACTGTAGACTAAATTTAAGTGATTAGAAAACTATTCTACTGTTGGCTCAGACCAGTTTCACAAAAAAATATTTTTTAATTCCAAAAGTTAATTTTTCCTTGAAGGCCTTCCCTTGTTCAAAGAAAACTCAATCCAACCAAATCAAATCAAATCAAATCCCTTTAGCTTCCAGTAAAATTTTCAAATCAATTTTCAGATACCTGAGCAAAAAAAAAAAAAAAAAGCCAGCCTACAAATATTCCTAGCACTTCAATATCCCAGTGAAGTCAACAAAAGGAAAAGAAAGCTTCTCTTCACTTGTGTGTTATGGAGCCAAGAAATCAACCTAACACCACAAACGGCACCAGCAGTGTGAAAAATCAAGAGCTTGGAAAGAGTAAAAGCTTTAGAAATTGGCCAAATCAGAGCAGGCCAGGCTATCAAACTACGTAAGATAGTAAAACTTTATATCACAGTTTTTCTTCTTGTTACAAAATTTGGCATTAAAATGCCACAGTACTGCAGTCACCATATCTGTTTCAAACAACTACCCCATATCACTTGGCACTAAGTGGTAGCATCTGTTCAAGGCAGACTTGAACCTGTGTCCCAGCTGAGCAGGGATTTTTCCCTGCTCCCAGGAGATATGAGCCTTCAGGTGAGATGTGAGGCTGTTAGCAGCATAGGGCATTGGTCTTGCATGGCAGCCTCCAGGCTTTAGGGTCACTGACATGTCTGCACAGCTGGCATTGCTATGGTGGTCACAAGCCTTCTGAGTTTTTAAGGGAATGAAATGAATAATTGTCTGATTCTCACAAGACCAGATCCATTTGCACATTGAAGGGAGGTGGCCATATCTGCAGTGCCTCTGACAGCTCCTGCTAATTCTAAGGGGAACAGTTGGGTGATGAACGCTCGAAAATCTGCCTCTTCACTCCTCTGCTATGGAGGTGACCTTTGATCAAACTTTGTTTTACTAACCTGTGGATGGTGAAAAAGCAAATGCAAACTGCGACATCAAACAACAGAAGTAGTGCTCAGACCCAACGCTGGCGGCAGCATGGCCTTATGGTCCACATCAGCTGCTCGAAGGAGAAAAGGAATGCTCAGGACCAAGCACTCCTGCTATATGCAGCTCAGGCGGATCCGGCCCCCGCTCCTTGAAAGTTCAAGTGAAACTTGATTTACAGCCACACCTTGGGCAACGGGCGAGTGCTGGGAGAGCTGAGTGAGATCTGGACAAAGAGTGATGGGAGGCAGGGGCGGGGGGCAGCGGGTTCCCTTAGTATTATAAAAATGCATCTTATTCTGTTTTTAATCAACGAACCTTATCCAGCAATCAAGGGAGATATATAATAAGCTGAGCTACTGTGTAAATCTAAACATTCCCCACAAATAGAAAAGATACAGCCTGAGCTCTCTGATTGTTACTACGGCAACTATCTAAAATGAAAATCTTGTTAACCCTTTGCATGCTGTAGCCACCCATGCATCAGTGTTAGCTGACTTCTGTGCACTTATCTCTCCTTTTTCCCCCTCAAGAAATTCATAATTGTATTGCTTCACAGTGGTTATGCTCTGGTTATCCTATATGAGACTGAAAGAACTGTGATAGGTGGTAGTTTCATATGTACAGCTGGGTTTTGTTACTTGCTCATTACTGGGATTATAGGTCTAAAAACAACTAATAAAACACAAGAGAAAATCCCTAGAATACTCCACAAGGCCTAGGATTTTGATTAAAACCTTGACAACAAGAATGGGGTGATTCCTAGTAAACCACACTACTACCTTTTTTCTTTTAGTTATGAAATTATTTGACTATAAATAGCATATTTTTCAGAGCAATTATTTCTCTATAGTGCATTATAAACAGGCTAGTTTTAAAATGCTTTTTTAAAGCTTATATTTCTTAAGTACTCCATAGAAGACTACCAGTGATTTTACTGAACCAATATGTCAACCCCAGTGCTTTGAAAATTAATCGTCAGGTATTTGATTTAAAAAATTTCTTAAATGCAAGAAAATTTAGACAAAAAGAAAACTGACTTTCCAAATTTTATGAATGGCAGATGATTTTACAATCAAATGTCTACTTGTATCTACCTTGAAATACAATACAAGACAGTTTCATTATAATATCGATGTGGCAGCATCGTGACAAAGCGAATTCTCTGCAGTTCTTTGTTGAAAACAACTGAAGCCATGGAAATTTTTCCATCTTCAAAGTGAAAGAAGCAGGACATGGCCCATGGACATCAATTCTATTGATTCTTTTACTTTGTGCCTACCATGTAATCAATAGAGATCCTTCCGTACTGGGCAGAAATAGACTCTTTATTTAACAACTCCCAATTCGTTGTTACTGAGAGAGAAATTTTCAATTGATATTTTAAGAATTACTTCAGTCCATTCAACATAGATAAAGTTAAGAGGTCATTACTTGGATATTTTGGTAGAGCTGAATAACAGACGTAACCTGAACAAATCAATAAACATCATACTTTTTCTTTATAAAAGTAAAATTTGCATGTAAATCAGCCCATATAAGTTGAAGTGATTGAAGTAGTGTGTAAATTATCCTAAGATCTTTCTGAAATGGTATCCACATTAAATTGAAGGTTATCAACCTCCAACACACTAAAGATGCCATTTACAGTAAAATGAAAGAATAACTGAATAGAATATTTTAAGATTAGTGAAATATCAGTATTACAACACTCAATTTTATTAAAAGGAATCACTGACTAAGATTTTTAAGTTTACCTAGAATTGTTTTCAACTTTGAGAAAAGAATTGGTTTAAAAAAGAAATTGGATTCTTTGTAATAAATGTGTATGTTAGTGAATGATGTTAGAAGCCAGAAATCCTAGTATGTGTTCTTCTTATTTACAGAGAATTGAAGCCACTAAAGTGAGCAAGATAGATTTCTGTTTTCCTTCTTAATAAACACCTGTGTTTCAAAAAAAGCTCACAGATATTTCCTGCACTGTACATAAACTGAAGGACAGGCTGCTGGCACTGGGCAAAACCCACACTTCTGGTCTGATCCAAATTTTTTTAAGGTCAGTGTAAGCTAATTTGAGGTTTTGGGTGAGTGAGGTGCACAACACATGTAAAGACAGTGTTGGAATACACACAGGTAAGAAAATGCTTACCAGAATTACTTGAATTAGTTTCTCTGACGTTCCAATTGTATTTTTAAACTTCTGAAACACTTCCCATTTTTTTGTAACTAATTTAATATATAGCATTCAAAGTTACTTACCTTTTACATTTTTTTTTCAAAATCTGCCTTTTTCATGAAGTCAAATTGACTACATGTTCTAGAGTGAAATTTCATACTTACAATACTATGATCACTAGATTAATCCTAGAGGCTTTCCAAACATCAAGACTATTTATCAGTGTTGGCTTATTTCCCAGGAATATGTCCAAAATAATCTAGAAGTGCACTGGCTAGTCAACATACTACATATAAAAGCAATTCTTCAGAAATTCTAGGAAGGTATAACAATCCTAGTTTTCCACTGTATTACTTCAAGTAAGATTTTTTCCTTTAAAAAAGATCACTTTTTTCCCTCCTTTTTGGTAGATTTTTTATTCTCCAAACCCCGCCTAATTTCCATATCACCTTTAAATTGCTGTGTTCACCTATCTGGTCTACTAACCAACTCACATGAAGACTCTATAACTCTATATCTCTTACCAGGTAGGTATGGATCCCAACTGCTTTGGCTTTGCTACAGTTGTATATAATTATTTAGAAAGGAAAAGATTATTTATATATGATTTACTTGTCCAGTTCAATTGCAAGGACTTGTCTTCTTGGGGAAAAACCAGGGTCAACCATGTTCTTCTTTGAAGAATCTTTAAAGCCTTGGAGGAGCTCCACCAGGTATTCCCCAAAGAAGTCCTCCCTCCTTGTGGGTATTTGACCTTCTTGATCAGGCACAAAAAAGAGCCATGGGGCTTAGAGCAGGAAATAGGCTTTCTAAAAAAATTCAGAAGAGAGTATCATGACCTGTACAAAGAGTTTGTAATGGTAAAGTGGGAAATTCTGCTCTGTTACTATAAATTGCTCAGTAAACCCCAGGAATCCATCACACAACTACCTCATAATTTGACTGCAAATCTCCATTTCTTCAAACTTAAATATTTTCTACAGCCTAACAAGAAAAACTATGGTTTTTTAACTATAACTAAGGGCCAAAGCTGGCAATTACCACTTTGAAAAAAATCAGCTAAGTAAGTTTTATTTATAACAGAAGCAATGCTTCAGATGATTGCCATATGTAATCATTTTGTAGTTTCTCATTGGTGTATAACTAATGGCAGCACAGAAGAATCATAAAAAAGATGACCTGCTGGAAATTATAGATGGTTCAAAGAAAACTTTATAGAAATATATTATTCAGTAATGAAAAAAGTAGTCTTTCTAATTATGGTAAATTTGATTCTGCAAAGTATGACTTGATTTGTGGAGAAAACCCCAAACAAATAATGATAATAAAACAGAGAATACAACAAAATGTTCCAAATCCTAGCTGTTTGTGTTATGAACCCCTAGTTGTTCTCTTTAAACTTAGCACTGGTTTGAAGTGTGCAAAATAAAATATTTGGTGTAATTTCATGCAAATGCCAGGTTCAAGACTAACAGTTAACAAAGGCAATCAAATCTGTCCAGGCATATCTGCCTTCAAGGGTTACAGGCACTGGATATCATAAGCATTTACCTATAGGAAGAAGAAAAGACTTTTTTTCTATTTCATTTTACTTAATAAAAGTTAACATTATTGCAGGTAAAACCTCCCTTAATTTCCTTTACATATATCACTATTATTCATAGTTCACACACATGCCATGCCAAACATTAAGGAATTAATTTCATTTTTTTTTCCTGAAAATTATTTCCATCTAAAGGAACACCAATCAGCTTAATCACTACATTGAAAACCACAAAATAGGCAAAATACTGCTCTCCCTGATCTCAGTGACACATCACTGCTCATATTTACAAATCTATAACATTTCTGTGTAATATATGAACATATATTATTAGAATATATGAATATATATTATTAGAGGATAATGGATAGAACCAAAGATGTACGAACTAAATACTTAAGAACACTAAAAGTTACAATATTAAAATAATGACAGCATTAGAAGCATAATAGGGCATAATTAACTCAGGGGAAGGATATCAATACAATGTAGATAAATGCAGTGACACAGTTCATTCTGGGAACTATCATCTTATATATCCACGCACCCTGCTAAGTGCATCCTTGCATGTTCTCCAGCATCATGCTGCAAGTGCTCCAACCAGGAGATCCAGGTAGCTATGTTCATATCCTTTTTCCTGTCAGTTTGCTGCAGCTAGGAATGGCCATGTATTTAGAGATTATACTTAGGGACACCTGCAGTGTCATGCTCTTCTTGAGGACATGTACTTTGCAAAAAAGCTTCACTATTTCTGGTCCATTTCCTGCACTGATGTTTAAAAAACCTACATGTTTCAACATCTCTATAGAATTATAGATTTAAATCCTCATTCAAGAAGCTGAAAAGGTCACTCAAGCAAAGTACTTGCTACCATTGTGCCTTGCGTATCGGGGGGAACAACAGGTCCTCCCCAAAGGAATTTGGAAGAAGAGAACAAGCAGAGCCTATACTCCAAAATCTATTTAAAAGTAACTATATTTTTTTTTCCTACATTTATCTGAGAGTATCCCTGTTTTAAGTTCTCATGGTCAGTCAGGCTTTATCTTTGGAAATTCCAGAAGTTTTATTTTACTCGCCCTAGCGCTAGATTGTGTGAAGAAGGTGTTAAAATTCCTTTTCCAATATCAGGTCTGAAAGAACTCATGCTACCTAAAATCAAAACAAAAATGGCACAAATTTGGCAGGAACAGATTTATTTGAATATTCAAATGACTTTTTGAAGAATTCATCCATTTTAAAATCAGTTGCACAAATACACCACCAATAGAAATGGCATCAAAAGAGGAAATACTCTGCAGAAGTAAAAACTACAGAGAGTGAGTAAGGGCATTGCATGAGAAAAGCTTTAAAATCACTCTCTGAATCACTGTTTTACTTAAAGCATTTTTAAGAGCCAAAATGAAGGATCTAGATTCATTTAATAAACTGTGGCCATGGTGTCTTTTATCAGTAGAAGTTTTTCTAGCTTTCATTAGTTCTGAAAGATTTAATGCTTAATAGAATGAATAACAATAATTTACACTAGCAGATATTCAGGTTCCTAACTCTTTTCATACATGAATATTTTATCTTTTAGCATCCTTCATCTTATTTTTCATTATACTCTTTTATACTTTGTATTTCACTTAGTGGTTTAGTGACTGGTAAGGAAAAAGGAAAAGCAAGATATATGAGAGAAGTCCTGAAATCTCCCTCTTTCTCATTCTGAACATCACTATTAAATTCAGAAATCATTCAACAGACATTAGCTAATCACCATTACTCTGAAGGATTACATTATATAACAAGAGATGCACCAATTTGTATTGAGAAACATTTGACTTCAAACTACATGCTGAAATCAACAGGAATATACTATCTTAAATACTTGAGCAAAACTCAGTAAAAGATACAGTAGGCAAACATTGTAGTCAGCTCAGCAGTGATTACCAACTCATGCTCCAAATTCACTATAAAATGAAAATCAATATTTCCACAAGTTCCTGCAACATAAAAGATAACCTTCATTGATTTTTCTAGACTTAGGCCCCACTGATAAAATCTAATATAAATTTTCAACCACGAGGATTTGGATCAGAGCAGGGGTGATAAGTCCTGCACATCTCTTAAGAGGTGGAGAATTTTTTTTTTTAAAGTGCACGTTCATACTATTTATAATTTGCCCTGTGCAAGTGAAAGCCTTTTCCACCAGCGCTATCAGGAATCTCTTCTAATTTTTATTACTGTGAGGCTAAAGCCTGTTCCAGATAATTTGGAAATTTCAGGGGAATTGTGATAGGGCTGATGGTGCAGCCCTGGCTGACTTGAGAAAAGAGCTAACCCGTAATAGCCTCCATGGCCGTGCTGATTAAATGTTGCCATAGATGAAAGGCCTGCCATCGCCGCAATAAATTAACCAATCACACAAATCCCAAGTCAGTGCTAATCCTTCCTTGATACTCTGATCCTCTGATCAGCTCAAGGAGGTAAAGAAACTGGCTTGTGACGCTTGGTGCTCTAACCCCTGGATTTCATGTACACAACGAGCTAATGATATCTTGCTGACCAGTTCAATGGGATGAACTTCTCTCACAACCCTTAGGGAACACTGTGGCCTTCTCTAAAAAAAAAAAAGACAAGCACATGGCAGGTTTTGTGTGTTATTGCTACACTGCGGGAAAACTAACCAGCACTTGTTAACCGTTAACCACAATTAGCATCAAACTGACGTCTGCTATAAAGCCTGTTGTGCTTTACAAGTGCCAGTGATGGATTAAACAGGAACTGAGACAGTAAACCAAGAATAACTGCTCAAGTAATTGTGATTAAGCTATCTCGCTTTCAATAGGTAAGTCTGGTACTTTTCCTATTAGCCCAATTTTTAACCTGTTCTTACAATTTGGGGAGGGGGAGCAGGAGGGAGGATGCATATTCATATATCCAAGAGTGTACAAAAGAGAAAGAGAGAGTTCCTTTACCTCTTACACACTCGCTCAATTGTACTGCCACAGTGTGATTATAATCAGATTTAGACATAGACTCATTTAATCAATTAACAGAAGGCCTGAACACATGCAGCACTTTCTCATTAATTATGTGAATGCTGCCTTTCCAATACACTTTGTGAAATTGAGTCTGTGCAGCCTGTGTTAGTATACTTCATAATTGGGGAAACTCTTTTTTTTTTTTTTGTGGGCAGTAATTGGTTGCTAAAAGTAAGAAAGCTCTGGGGTTTGCCTCTAGGGCTTCCACACATAAAGAGTTTTGAAAGTACTTCATTATCTCTCCTGGTCAGTTCTGTGAAATTAAAACTGTTTCTCTCTTTATCTTTGAGGAAGTGGTTTGAAAGCAGGGTTCCTAGAAAAAGTCTGTGCGTATGTGATGTGTGTATGGGCATGTGTGCCTGTGCTCATGCAAACATACACACGTACACTTAAAATAATGTAACCCTGGCTTGTCATAGACATCGCCGTCACTGAAGTCAACACAAAAACACAAACTTGAAGCACGTGGGATTTGACCACCAGCAATTAATTTTATTGAGGCATGATAGTTGTCCAGATATAAGTGGATTTCCCAACTTCTTCAAGAATTATTTATTTTTCTAAACTTACATGATGAAAATCAATCATACTTGAGGGATTTGCTAAGATAAGTTCATAAGTTTTGGAAAGGTGTCCAATTGGTCAAACTGAATATAATTTACAGAACTTGTATGTTATTTGGAAGGGCCATAGATAACTAAGTCACTGTACTTTATTATCTGTCTTTCACTGCTTCATACATCTTTTTGTTCTTGTCTCTTGGGGATATACATGCGCATGCACAGATGGGTTCTGCTGCTGCCACTGCATCCTTTCCTGTGAATTTACCAGCTAACCTCTTCACACTGATGGGTTCTCAATAGTTAGTTCTGGGGCAAGGCTCATGGGAATTAATTAGTAAGAATACTACAAGAAGACAGCTCTCTTCCTGCAAGCCATTGAGGGCCAGTGTTTCTAAGTAACATAGCTATCTCTGGCAAAAACTATTTTCCAAGAACAGCAAATGTTAGTGCAGTCCGAAAAGGTACTTAAAGTTTTATTCAATAGAACCACAAGGGTTGGAAGAAATTAAATGGGGCTCTTCTGTCAAATTTAATCCTTTCGATTTTACCTCTGATGCCTCATACTGGCTAATGTGTATCTACTTTAATGCTGCACTTATCCAAGTTAACTATACTGCACAGTTAATATTTTAACTTTTACTGGCTATCAGAGCAATACAGAAGATCATTCTTTATGATAAATCATTAGAATAATATACCTTAAAAACAATACCTTGTGGAAGTGGTTTTAGAACATGCAGAGACTCTCAGACTTGATAGCCCATGGTGAAGTTTAAAGTAAAATAACTGAATGAAGAAAAAACCTAGACTGGTTATTTATGAGCATTTATACTTTATGAGGAAGGACAGAAGTTGTCTTCAGAAAGACTTATATATGCTTTCTGTTTATATCCCTTCATTCACAATGTAAATGTTTTATATTCCACCAATATGCTAAGAAAAACAGCCATTACATCTTTGGGAGGTGAGGGACTTCTCTAAGGATAAATGTATCCCTGACAACCAATGCAACGACCTTGGCCATACTTGATCCTCACTCTCTCCACACCACTGGACTTCATAATACAACTCTAAACATAACCTTTTAGCTAAGTAAAGTTGCACTGTGTTTGCACATAAAGATCTCCATTTCTGCCTGCGCAAGTGAAAAGGGGAAAAAATATATATGCATCAGTGACTGCCCTTACGAAGCTTCAGGTCCACGGATGGGGTCCATGCTCTGAAAACTTCACTCACTAGCTAACAAAAACTCTATCTCCTGCTTTTCTGCAAATAGCATGGATAGACTAGATTACAATATCTTTAGAGAAGCTAAAATAGCATTCAGAGGGGAGATTTATAGTGCTATATTCATCTTTTCTCACAGAATCATAAAACTCATAGTACAGCAGGCAGAGAATCCATTGCAATCAAATCACTAAAGAAGGCAGCAGGAAAGAGAGCTTGCTCAATTTTACTGGGAACAGAGAAGGGGGACTTCATCCAAAGATTGATTCTTTTATATTTCTGCTAGAATTTTTCTGTTACTGTTAAAAAAGAAAAAAAAAACCACCATCTTTTTATTTCAAATAATCTTCAATATATGCCATTCTACACTATTATTATGGAAACTGAAAAAATTAAAAGACCCATAGATTGTCTTAATGTATATGTGAGTATATAAAAATAGTCCTTACTCTGTCCTTCTCTTCAGGTGACAATTTCACTGACTGCATTGTCTCTTTTGTCTGAATAATGGTCCCAAGCAAGTGGATGAATTTGTCGCAAGGAAAACCATCTTCATTTCCATTTCCTCCATTTCCATTATGTCCTTGTTTTGATAACTCTTCACTCACTGGGTGCACAATGCTTTAAATTGTGGTTTCAAATGTGGTAATGCAAATTCCAAATCACCAGTGTCTGCAGAGAGGGATGGGAAGTTCAGCCCCAGTGTCAGTGCTCTTTTAGGTGCGGTATCACAGTGTTATTTTAAGGTCAGCACTATGCTCGGAGAGACTTTACAAAGAAAGTGGGTTACTTAGGTAACTGTGTAATGTACCTAAACACGATCAGCTCTGTTGGCAGAATTACCATTAAATAACAAGGGTAGGAATGCAAAAATAAAGAGTGCAAGAACAGATTTAAAAGAAATAACTTACACATTTCTATCTTCAGGCTGTAAGATCTTACCTAATACTTTGTCAAAAGAACAAAGTAATGAAATTTTAAAGTTTTTACTACAATAACCTTGGATCTCCCAGGGAATATTCAGTGAAATATGAGAGAGGTTTTAATACCTGGAAGCACAGCTGCATTATAGTGAGGTCAATTTAGGAGCACTATTGAGACTCTAGGCCATAATGACTCCATATGGAGTCGGACAGTAGCTAAGGTAATAAACTTTCACAGTGTGATTTCTTTGCTCAGTGCAATACTCACATAATTTGGCAGTTACTCATCTTTCATTTAATGGAGAGGGCTTTTTTCCTCTTTTTTTAAGAGCTACCATGTGCTCATTCTTTCCTCCTCATCACGGAAGGTTTACATATCCAAAGAAAACATTAACTGAATTCCCAATGAAAAAACTCAGAATTTTATGACTGTCTGAATGCTGTAGAAAAGGGAAATTCCTCAGTCCTCGACCCTTACACAAAGATGTTTCCGTTTGTCTTAGACACTGGTGTTAAATGGATATTGGCCTTAGTTTCCAGAGTAATAAGAAGACACTAAATGCATTTGAGGACAGAGAAATAAGAAATTGGGGACAGCTGCGGACAGCAGATTTGGGACACTGGTATCATGTATGTAACAAATCTTTATTAATAAGTACATTAAATCCCATATTTTTCATTTATAACCGCTGCATAATTTCCTGTTAACACTTCATGTAAATTCCAGATAAGGTAATAATTTTTTTTCAGAATTCTATTTCTGTTTCATTATATGTTCTACACTCTGCCCCACAGGTCAGTTGCATGATTGAAGTTTTATGCCTCATTAAAATTCCCCTAGTTAAAACATGGAGACAGAATTTTGGTAATTCCTTTCTCCACAACTACAATTAACCATTCCGCTGGATTCCTGTATTACTGCAATCCAAGTTTAAAAATTACTGTATGGTGAGATGGTCAAGGGGTCTAATGTCCTAAACATAAGGCTCTTATCTTCCTTTGCTCCAATGGCTGAAAAACCCTGCACCACCACCTCCCAGTTCAGTATTTCTAGCTAGCAGCTGCTATCAGAAACCTAAATAACAAAAATATGCAAACTTGCACACTAATTCCCTTTGGAGATAGATCTTGGCTGCAGCCCTGTCATAAATCAGAGAATTTCGATATGAAATGAGGCAAGCAGCTCTAATCATTTCTGCATTTCAAATTGGATCACTGGCTCAATCACTGGGCTTTTTTAAACTGCTTGCCTAAGAGCAAATGTGAGGCGGGAGATAATTCTGAAGAAATCTCTTCTTTTGTGGCCGTAGAACTCTTTTAACTGTTTCAAGACTGAAGGCCACATTTCAGTGATAATAACATATATCTGCTGCGAGAGATATGGATCCTTAAAGACATCTTCCCTCTCTTTCAACTCATAGAATTCCATCAATATCTGCATATATTATATATATTAATGTATGTGCATGTGCATATGGGTGTTGTGTGCATAAAAAGAGAGGGAGAGAAAAGAAGAGAGAAACATCTGACATGTAGCCTCAGTATATTTCCTTTTAGAATTTTCTCTTCTGACTTGGTGTGGGTTTCAATTGCTGCAATGACAGCATAGTTAACTTTGTACACATATACCCAGGCACTTTGGAAATTTATTTAACGATGAAGGCAAAACTGAAAAGTAACCCTCACCTGCCCAGCGTCTGGCTCAGAAATAAATCAAAAAAATAACATCGAGGTAAACAGAGGTCTTCAATAATTGTGTATGACATCCAAAGGCATCCTCCTTGCCCACCAAAGTCCTGAAATTCTCCTTAATTATACTATTGATTTTCTATTTTCATGCCTTATCTAAACTCTGAAAACAATATATCACAGAAATTACACTTACAGTCAATTACTGTGCAAACAGCATCCTCCTGACTCTCTGTTTTTCTGTTCAGAGTATCCCCTCTTTTTCACCCAAATGATACTACCAGCTTGTTACAGTTTCAGCGTCCTCACTGCAGTGCTTTGAAATTGAATTTAACTCTATTATCAGCAGGCTTTTGTAATCTCATGTAAGCCTAATAGTGATCAGATGGAATTTTACAGCTAAGCTCCCTGCATTTTGAGGACTAATTTAAAATATTTATAAAATTTTTGGTTTAGACAGTTAAAAAAAATATTCACCTTACAAGGTTTTATTGTCTGCTATTTTCACCTCCCAACCCCTCATACTTTATTTTCTTTCTGGGAGTTGCATACATAGTTTTTGATATTTAATTGTCTGTTAATAAAATTTAGTAAACTGCTTCATTCAACAATGATCCAGACATTTGATGATTTTAGTATCACTGCACTATGCTAATTATGTAGCCATAAAACAAATAACGCTGTTTTAGATTATCTCATCTAACTTTGAAAATATGCTGGTAAGTCCAAGCATGCCCAAACTCTGCATTGCCTGCCACACCTGATTCTGTCAAGGTTTAAAAATATACCTGTTTGTGCATATATGCATGTATTTTTTTCGGGCACCTTGACAGCTACAAGGGCCATATTGTTGATGTTCCCCTATTCTTCTGCCATGTACACATAAAAGGAAAATCTAAAGAACTCCTGTCAGGATTGTCAGAGATCATGCTGACGAGCCCAGATCACCAATAGACATGTCCTTGCATCTAATGACACATAATGCTGAAATCTGGAGCCAGCACATCCATGGAGTTCAAATGATGCTACAGGATATACCATAGTTCACCCTGCTTGGTAACAGATTTGGTGTACATAAGTAAGCCTCAGAATTCATTCCCCCTTTGCCTGACTGGAGTTCAGAAGATGGACAAACCCAAAACTGATCTGAGCTTTTCAGAAACCCTTTCAGGCCTTTAAGCACAGTGACATTGGCTTGGAGACTATCCATGATCGTGCTCAGCAGCTGGGCACAGCCTGCAGGACCTGCAAAATCGGGCCACAAAGCAGCACACCTAAAACCAAAGCCCAGGAACACTAACAACCAGACTGACGGTAGGCTTTTACTCTTCTATTCAAAACAATACATTCAATGTTAATACATCAAGCCTCATGGGGTCTTGCCCGTTAAGTTTGAGGATTTGAATCTCATGAATGCGGAATCTGCATTGTTCTCAGTGGAGGTCACTTTGCTGTGCATGTAGGAACATGCGGGTTGCTTCAACAGCTTACAAGTGTAACAGAATAGTCAAACTCATTTTGAGCTCACCTCTGTTTCCTCCGTCTCAGGGCATGCAATCCCAAATCCTTGTGGTTCAGTGGGGAGTTAAAGCCATACCCTGACACTATTTCAGGAGTAGAGCGATTGGTGCTACTTCTCTAACTCGTCTAACCACCACTGACAAGAACTTACAATAACCTTAGCTTATTCCACCCACCCAAATGAGATTTTTCTGCTCGAAAAGGGCCCAAACTTCACACATCAGCCCATATTATAGGAGAGCAGCCCTATACCAGGTCTGAAATTCCTCTCCAAAGTACAACATGCATCATGATTTAAGTCATTAAGAAGGTGCCAGCAAAAGTTCAATTGAGCAATCATCAGTCTTTTAATGTATGTTATCATACTTTCCTCTCTCTCCACCTTGGTTTAAAAAGGGCTCATGATTAATGTCACCTTTCTTCTAAAAATGTTGTGCAAACAAACAGTTCACCGTAAAGTTTTAATTTTAGGTTAATTTTCTGATAGTATCTATCTCTTTGCTTACATTTAAAATCAGTGTCCATTGAAAAAAATTAAAATTCAATTGAGACCACATCGAATGTTTAAATGTGACCTCGGGCTGCTTCTAGAGAACACTAAATGAAGGTAAATTGTAATGGTTTCTGAAAAACATCTGTTTTCATACAGATGTTTCTCATAACCACTGGCTGTAGCATGGCTGTAGACAGGTGCATAGAGCTGCAGTATGCCACCAAATTACACATTTTTTCTCTAGGGATAAACTATATTTTTTACTGGTTACCTTGCTGCTGTTGTTTTCCTTGTCGGCACAGCAGAGTTGAATAGCTTCCTTGAGCCGAAGTGCATAACAGCTGCTCAATTATTAAAACTCAATGTGATGTTACTAAAATCCCAGTATTTGTAATATAATGAAGCATTTCAGGTTTCACAATCCTAAAAAGTATCAATCCAATATCATAATAGAGGAGTTCAAGCAAAAACCAGATCTGAATGGAAATTACCTCCTCTAAACACAGCCCTTTTGACACTTCCAGGAAGGGATTTTCTTCAGGCATGGGACCCCAAAGCATTTTGGAGGCAATTTCCCACTTGGTGGAATATCCAGGCTTTTTATAACTTCCTTCTTTTCTCCTCCCTGACTTCACCTTTTTAATTCACATATTCAGAGTAAAGAAAAAGCTCACAAAAGACACGAGGACCAGATACAAACAGAGTTTTTTCTCCGCTGGGGCAATGCCACACTGGGACATCACTGCACTGAGAGAAGATTTAAATTTTACTGTATTTCTTGTCTCAAACATTCATCTGTTCCCTTCACAAATGGAACAGAACCACTCCCATCATGCAAACAGCTGCTACAGCACTTGTACTTGCCATTTGTCAATGGGAACTGAGTTTAAAACACCTAAAAAAGCGCTTCTGAAGAAACTGTTCCAGTGCAATGTGGAGGATTTAATGGAAAAAAAGAAAGCCATATATTTTGGTGATAAGTCTTCTATTCTGATTCCATGGTATTCAGTTTATTCATAACTTCATAAGAAAATCTGTGGGATTCCAAAAATTCCATGTGTCTTTTGCTGCGACAATGCTACAATGTGAAATTTCTGGTAAAATAAAAGTATTTCAAGATTATATATATATAATTATATACATGTGGGGTTTCTTTTAAATTACAGAAGAATGTGATCATTTCTAAAACAACAGTTAAGTAAATATGAAAGCATAAAGGGGGAAAGGATTGACTTTTGTCTGAGAAAGAAATAGTGTACAGTGGGCAAAATCAAGCTCTGCTTCTGAAGATATAAAAATCCTAAATTTAGGGTTTTTTCTTCTGCTTGTGTCTGAGATATTGAATATAGAGGAAACATATGGAGTACTAAATAAAATGTGGACAAATTAAAAAAAGTGGAAAAATATTGAAAAGACAGTATCTACAGAGTGTAAGGATTTCACAACATCATGTCAGTACTGCCTCACTTTACATAGCATTTTCCCTTTCAGAGTATATATTTTTATTATGTCACTGTTCAGAATACCAAAATAATAGCATGTTTTACTAATTGTTGTGTTAAGAGTCATGAATGTTTTAAAGTCTAATTATGCACAACTAATATCAAATAGAGTCGTATTCCTTCATTGATGCTTTTATGAGGGTTGTGAATAACCCATAACACTTCCATCAACGCTGCCTCCGTACAATCCTTAACATCCACTGGTCAGATTATGTGACCAATACATCTGTTCTAGAGCAAGCAGCTGTCACAAGTATTGAGGCCATGTTACTGAGAACGCAGCTGCGATGGGCAGGGCACGTCTCAAGGATGAAGGACCACCACCTCCCTAAGATCCTGCTCTATGGTGAACTTGCCACTGGCTGCCGCATGAGAGGAGCCCCGAAGAAAAGATACAAGGACTCCCTGAAACAACATCTCAGCCTTGGCCATATTGATCAACATAACTGGTCTACTCTGGCCTCAAATCGGGAGGCCTGGAGACACACCATCTATAACGCAGCTGTCTCCGAGAACTCACGCAGGATCACTCTCGAGGAGAAAAGGCAACGCAGGAAGAACCGTGTCTTGCAGATTACACCATCTAAGGAGTCTTTCTGCTGCGCCTTTTGCAATCGGATATGTCTGTCTCGTATTGGCCTCATAAGCCACCAGCGTGCCTGTAGCAAATGTGGATAGTGCCTTCCCAAATCTTCGTTCGTGAAGCCTAGCCATGAAATGAATAACCCATTCATTGCTCTATTCTCTGCCTTTCAGGGCTTCAGGTACCATTTCCATTACCTTGCACTCACTGTTAAAGGCACAACTAGACAGATCAGCAGCTCCCCTGCCCATTCCCCTTCCCACAGACAAAGTAGCCATAATCTTATTTTGTACTTTGGAGAACTTGTTGAACAATTGTTCTCAGATGATATACATCTTCTCTTTTGAGTTTGGTTGGTTGGTTTTTAATCTGAAAAGCTGCAAAACTGCTTTAATATGAACCTCAATTTCACAATTAAAAGTGTGTGAAATTCTAAATCTTCTCAAAATAGAAACACTTTTCCAACTTGTTCACAAAGATGAGCATAAAATGAAGGCAAGAAGGTGTGTCATACTCTCAGTCTCAAGGAAAGCATTGCCAGCATTGCCTACAAATTCCTAGATAGGCATGAATAGTGAGATGGCCATCTCTACTTGAGGTGTTTCCCCAAAACCTATCTTAGACAACATCTTGTTTCCCAGTGCACAGTCAGTTAAGATGTGACAAAAGGAAATTTGATTCTCAATAAAAGGTTGAAAGAATTATTCCAGCATCTTAATTTCCATTGAGCATGAACAACAGTAACATTTTCCTGCAGCCTTATTCACTCAGCCAAAAATGTAGCTAAAGGCTTCTGAAGTAAGGAGATTCAATTAAAAGAAGCACCTTTTTTCCCATTCAGATCAGAGGTGACATATTTCTTTTAATGTTCTCTTTTGAATGGTGAGAAAGAGAATAGTACTTTATGATAAAAAAGATTTTTCCTCCTTCTGCTTTCCATCTCTGCTTCATTTTACACAGGAATCTTTTCTCTTTACAATTCAGTGCAACATGTGTAAACATGGATTATACCACATCAGAAACCAAGTTAGCTATCTCAAGAGAATTTGTATCTCTGCTGTGTGTAAGTAAGCAGATTAATTCCTAGATCAGGCATTACCTAATGCATTTTCAATTCAATTTCTTCTTTTCTTTCTGCACACAAGATCAGGGAAGTGGGATTATTTTATTAATTTAACTAATATTTTGCATGTTTTCTCTGTTATCTTTCTTTCCTCCAAAATTTTTTGTTAGCTCCTAGTGAGTGATTTAGTATGAGCAAGGATGTGTAAAGACAAGAGACCTAAGCCCTCAACACCTTACAGAGAAATAAATGGCATAGGGAGTGACACACTTTTCTTCCCACTACACTACTGGGAATAAGGAATTCTCACATATTTCAAACCCTGATCTACAGCGGCACATCCTGCCTGGGGTAAGCTCAGTTATTGTACAAAATTTAGGAGAAGATTATTTATTCATTAACATTTATGCTGCTTTTATGGAAAATCTCAGAAGTAAAGAATGAGTCAGTCTGGTTTTATTACAGCAGTGCCTGCTAGCACTGTTTGAGGTAAGGGTCTGTCAACATATCACAAAAGCCTGGGATTTACCGTGTAAAATCAGTCCACTGGCCCATTGAGCCTGCTAGCATGCCCCGGCTAGCACCCAAGTCTGATGCTTAAGCAGAAGATGGCACAGTAAGCCCTTAATACATCTGACTAATGTTAAACTTGGGCAGGGGCAGAGGCAAGACATTCCTTCTTGCTCTCTGCAGTGCTCATGTAACGCCCAAAGACAGGAGCCGATTATGCCCCTGTAACTAAGAAAGTAACAGAAAGTGATAAAAATATATGGATTCTTTGTAAGTCAGCCCTGCAACTAGCCACAGGAACGGGTGTGCTACAGCGAACAGAGAAACTCATCATAATTTCTATTTTACACAAAATTAATATTCAGTCTTTTTTTACCCCCTTAAAATCAGCTCAAAATCATTCCAACCAAGGAACTCTAAATTACCTGTTTAGGATGGAGCTTCAAATTAGGAAGGGCAAATACTTGAGAAATGAAAAAAATGTCTTGAAGATCAATAAGAAAAAGGACAGAGAAATTAGAGAAAGGAGAAGGAAATACAGCTGAAACAGTGAACAAGGAGAGATTGTAAAGTGAGGAGAAAGGCTAACGGGTAACTACCAGAAACATAAACAAGAGATAAATATTAGGAGATGGGGTAAAGTGAAGAGTTAAGGGAATCTATGTAACTGAAAATGAAACTGCATGGAGAGCTGTTGGAGTGTGGACAGAATAGCAGGAGGAAAGCAATCAAAGCCATCAACAGAATTTCCTCTTTCCACAATGCTCCAGATTCTCTACTGTTTAAGACTCTCAAGTTCTGCATTCCAGGTGATCTCACAGAGATATTCAGAAGTTGAACAAGATGTCATTTAGGGGTGTATGCATGAAGAAAGGAACAGCAGAAGACAGGAAACAGCAGAAACTGTCAAATACATTCCTAAAAAATCAGCCAAAAGGCCAATAAGGCGGGGAAAAAAAAAGTAGGAGTAATATCAATGGCTCAAGTTGATGCAGATCTCAAGGCATTTAGAGAGTTTTTGACCTGAGTTAAGTATAGTAAGGATTTTTACACCTCTTGAGATATGTTATAGTTGGTATTTCTCCTATACAATACTTTTCTTCATCCAGACTTGAACTCATCCTTGTCAGTATCCACACAAATGCAGCAATAATCTATAGTGCACACCTTACACAGATGTAAGGTGATCCTGTTTGTATTCCCAAACTCCCCCTGCCAAAGAACAACCCCACCCAAAACCAACCAAACAATCAAAAAAAGGAGCAGGGTTTCTTTTTTTTTTTTCTAAAATGAGTAATTTTTTTTCTCCCCAGACGTTTGTGAAATTAGTTATTTTAGTTGTCACCCCTTTCGGAGAATGATGTTCATATCTAAAGTTAAAATTAATACAAATGACTGAAGAGGCACAGCCTCATTACAAAGGATTTATACACAAACCCTCTTATCAATACCAACCTCCTAGTTCTTAGACTCCTAAAGACAGAAATATGGAGCTACAAATAACATTCATTTCCCAATTACTATGCCAACCAGCTCTTTTATTATAGACTGTATTTGCATTTGACTGACTGGTCTATTGGAAACATAGTGCTGCTACACCATCATCAAGCATTTTCTCTTTTTCAAAGACATAATCCAGACTATGTGCACCAGTGCGCTATCTGTTGGTTTAATCATTCCTATACATGATAAGGGATCCTACTCTTTGCAAATCTGGATTTTTGTTAAATACCTTCATGTTCCAGTTTTAACCTATCAGTCCTGAAATGATGGGAATTCGTTGCAGATTAATTGTTTGTTGGACTTATGCATGAGTCTACTTATTTTCTATTTTTATAGGTGGTACATTTGAGAATGTGTTCAAAGGAGCATTGTTTTGTATTTACAATTTCTTTACAGTTAGGATCTGCATATAATATACATAAAAAGTTTAGTCTTCTTTTATGTCATGAATTGTTGTGAACAGCCAGAATCCTACATGCCTACTTTTTATTTACAATTTTTACATAAAGAGTATAAAAATTAGTTCAATTCACAGGGTGCTAATGTACAACCCTTTTGGTGTCTGATCATCATTCCAGGGAATAATTTTGTAAGACAGGTGTTTGTTTAACCTGTAGGAAACCTGAGACCTCCAGAGTGCTGTAAAGCAGGTTCATTCATTTCTCTTTGTACCTTATCTCCCATTAG
Organism: Chiroxiphia lanceolata; assembly: GCF_009829145.1. Taxonomy (NCBI): domain Eukaryota; kingdom Metazoa; phylum Chordata; class Aves; order Passeriformes; family Pipridae; genus Chiroxiphia; species Chiroxiphia lanceolata. Next base: position 20,014,289 of record NC_045637.1, read on the forward strand.
AAAATATTTCCTGTTCTTTCCCTATAAATTCTCCCAGGAAGAGATTTCCTCCTTTTCCCATCTTGATTCAGACACTGTAATAACAACACCACGATTATGTGTTTTGTGACATTTAATAGTCTAGTCTGGATACCAAGAACTTCTTGGGGCAGAAAGCACAAATAAAAAAAAAATAAAGTTATAGCAATTAAATTACCAGAATGCAAATAAATAGTCACAAATACTGTTCTCCATTATTTATGCAGATATAATTGATTTTAATCTTCTCTTATTGTTTCTCAGTCTAATTGTTTCAGAGTCATATTTAAAGTGAAGCTCTGACTGTACTGGCACACAAGTTTAACAGAAGGTCGTACATATGCTGTATGTGGTCAATGCTGGGAACTAAGGAATCAAGTAAGAGGAATATTTTGCTATTATAAAAGTAAAATTATGGCTCTTCATAATTCTTTATATAGGGAGAAAGGAGAGATATCTATGGAAAAAATTCAGCTTGCTTCTTCAGATATATCCAATTGTCTTAATGACATTTTTATTTTATATGTATCTGTGAGTAAGGCAGAAAACTGTAATGCTCTGCTTTGCATTGTGTCTAAAATTATACTCATCGTGGTTTCAGAACAAGAAAGAAAAGTCACCTCTCCTGCCCCACTGAAACATTTGGGGTTCTACACCTAGCACACTGGGGTCAGAAATATGGCACAAAGACTTCTGAAATAAAAAAGGGGAAGTGAAAATTGTGATATTCCATGAATTTGAAAATATTTCAGAATTAAAACAACAAAGAAAGAAATAATGAGAAAAAATACAGTTATTCAAAACATCAACATTTTAAAGAAATCAATGTTTAAATATTAACAATTCAAAATTCTACTGGTACATTGTTTTTCAATGATATTCATGATAAATTATGTGACTAGTCTATTGAATGCCATATTGTGGAAACACATGTATGGGAATACACCCATTACAAGAAACACTTTTGAGATGGACACAGATTAAAACAGAGTAATAAAATTCTGTCCTGCATTGTTATAAAGATTTCTAAAATCTTGAAATATTTCAAATTTCTTTCAAAGATACACTCTTGCCATTTCTTTCAGGAATGATTTCAAAATGGCTCTGCTCCTCTCTCTACTTTGTTACAACTAAAATTTAAAGTAAAGTGTATCCAAAAGTATGCACTATTCAATGAAAACATGAAATGCCTCACTTTTAATGGGCAGTTCAAATATCCCTATGCACATCTTAGAGGGGAAATTTTTAATTTATATAAATCTACTTTGATGATTTTTTTATTTCAATTGACAGTGCTTTCCTATATGATGTTAAAAGAGTAAGTAATGGCATTTAATTGAATCAAAAGGCAATATGATGATAGTAAGTTCAGTAATGCTTTTACTGTTAACACTGGTGCAACGATTTATTCATTTGCCATTCCACTTACTTTTGTTTTTGAACAACCATAAATTACAGTTACACCTCTACATAACTACCAGTTGGCACATATGTGATACTGGTAATGACATATATATAACATATATATATATATATATATATATATAACTAGAAGAGATCATGACAGTGTATATGTTCTATTCCAAATCAAAAACTTTCTGACTTTGTCTAGTGAAAACTATCACTCCTGTCATGTGTATGTTCAACACCATCATAAATTTAGTGACTGGTGTGTCAAATGTGAGGAATTGCAATCAGGTTGAGAACTGTAAAGAAAATTCAAGTCAAACCACAAGAAGTTAGAGGTTATGATCAAATACAGTCAGTGATGAGTGGTATTACCGAAATGGAAATGGTTGGTAAACACTGCCCAGGTCTTAGCACATCACTAGTATTAGCAGTTTATCTAATTAAAGGGTTGGGCATTCAAACAGACTCTCATTTAATGAAAAAATATGGAAATTTCCAATTTTATTTTATTGGTTTTAATTCTACACTGGAATGATTTAAGATTTATTAATATATTACTTGGAGACTTTTTCTCTAGAGCAGTCTAGTGGTCATGGCATGTGCCTTGCACTTGAAGCTGTGCATGAGCCCCTTTGATGCCAACTTCAGGCACAGAATTAGTGTCACTCATATTTTGCAGTCCTGTGATCAAAACAACGGGTGATTCACTATAAATTTTTTATTTGTAATTTTTCCGGATGGACTTTTTTATTTATTGGAGAGTAAAAATTAATGTTCTTAAGGAGAAAGGGGCACTGCAGCCTTCATATATGCCACGTAATACCCTCAGGACTCTGCTTTGGTTTCTTTAACTAAATCTTGAAAAGTCTTATAAAAAGAGTAACCATATTTTTCAGCAAAACAGCATTATGGTGCTTTGTGTTTTCTGACTGTTCATCTCCACCAGTAACCATAAACTGCTGGCACTAGTGCCAAGTTTGTTACAGAGAGATTAATGTTGGCAGCACAAGAGCTTCTGAGCTTTTTAAAATAAATTTGGCACTAAGCTCTAAAAGGGTTCATCATCACTGATCTAGATTACATCCTTCTTTATCAAGAAATAAGTTTCAAAATTCCTATCTAAATAATACTCCTGATTTATTTGTGTTTTGTTCCATTACATTAATGCTTATAGGAAGAATTCTCTGAAGTAATCTGCAAATTCACTGCATTTTTCATTCACTATCTCTAAAAAACTCATGTCTGCAGCTTTAGTGTGATGTAACTGTTATTACTAATCTTAATTATCACCATTTTAGCTTTTGCCTCCCACACTTGTTGTCATTGTAGTCATGTCTGGTTTAAAAACAGGACCTAAGCTAGCTGAGGCCAGCAGCTGTCTTTTTAGTATCAGGTTCAGAGTCTAGCACAAAGGAGCACTAGTTCCCAAGTAGAACCTCAACATGCTGCAGCACTACAGATGTTAAATGTCATAATAATGTATCTTCCTTACACAGTGATTATGAACAAAGCTGTACATCTTTCAAAGAGCTCTTGTTTTTACTTTTCACCAGCAGCTAAAGCAAGCAACAGATTTCCATTACAAGATGAAGCTGTACAATCTCATCCAACAAATGATCTCACTCTGACCCTCACACTAACTTTGCTATTAAGCAAAAACAGGCACATTTTCCAATATTGATTCCAACTAATGTCTGATCCTAACAGGCATGATCTTATCGGGGGCCCACTATAATAGAAGGAGTGTCAGAGTTAAACAGAATAGGTTTAGATAAGATCACAATCTTCCTCACCATGATGTGATGCTATCACTGAGTGAGTATAGTATTTGAAGTAATTATCATTAATAGATATTGGCAATAGGAAGAGTGGTCACTGCTAAGATCTAAACAAATTTGTGCATGATAAAATAAAGCAAGTTTTATCCCAATAGTGGATATGTTATACGCCCTAGGAGACTTTGTTACCTTTATTTTTTAATTTGAAATTATAGATATTGAATCAAGAGAGAAATATTGAGGAGCAACGTTGCTACATGTTTTTTTTCTGTACCTTCTGTTTTGTGGTAAACTGCCACTTCAGCCTTTCTGCTGCTTTCCTGATGCCTTCATTGACCAGATGTCTCATGATGTGTTGTGTGGACAGACCCTGGTCCCAGGGTTTGCCTGAAGAGCCGAGGCCAAAGCTGATTTCATGGCGCCCTTCCTTGTTAGCTGACAGTGGAGCAGCAGTGAGCTGTCTGACAGGAGGTGTGGGAAGCAAAGGGTCATCTTTCTATACTTTGAGCCCTACAGCTGTTTCCTTACTTGAACTATTCTTTGCAGGAATATGGGCAGTGCCACGGTGGGCTAGCCTAGAGGACTGGCCTCTAAGGTAAGTGTGGGCTGTGGCAAAAGCCACAAGGTTGACAGTCATCTGGCTTGGTTTGGTTTTTGCTTCAGCATTTGTTCTGATTGTAGTAGACTTTCTGCATTCTCAGAAAGACGATGGTATTGTAAAAAGGAACACCTGCTTTGATGTGGCGAATTATACGTGAAACTCTTAAGTCTTTCTCCCCTGAACCTGTCAGCATGTAAGATCAAAACAGCACGGAATGAAAATAATAATTTACAGCCCTGGAAAAAATGTTATCAACCTAGGAAAACTGAACACACCAATATAAAAAAAAAGTCAGTTCATAGTTATGCATGTGCTTTTTGTAATGAAACAGCAGAAGCATAGCTAAACTTTCAAAGCCATACAAAAATAATACATAAGGAAAGGGTGTAAATCTAAAATCCCCTTAACTATTCACCATTATAAAAAATAAGCAAGTGTGCATGTAGAACTAAAAGGGCACAATCAGTTTTCCAAGAAACAATGTTGTCTCTGTTATTCTGATAAAAATACTGAACTCTAATATACTATTTTTCATTCTTACAGACATTAGCTAATTAAGAAATTAAAAAAAAATTTCTAAATTAATAGCTTACTTGCCAAGATTGCCCAAATATTGGTCTTATACACAGAAACCTACAGGCAGCTTTTCTACTTATCTTCATGTATTCGTCTTCTCAAATGTGTGATTAACTCCAGAGCACTGAAATCTTTTTGATAATCACTGAAGATGAATGTATCAGGACAATCAGCAGCATATGGAACACAGAATGCTGCCAGATGTTAACACACTAAAATAAAGCAGAACCATCCGTGTACTCTGTATCTTGTCTAAAAATAATATACTCATTGACCTTAACCCTAACAAACCAGTCCCATCTTCAAGGTCAAATAAAATAACAAATATTTATCTTCTATGGAGAGGTTTATAGACTGTACTTGCAGTGTTCAGTGTCACAAAATGCTAAGCCTACCTCAGCCTTACTGCTTTGAATGAAAGCTTGGGGTGCTCAGCACTAAGCAAAAATCAAGTCCTCAGTGCATTATTAATCACTGTTGGAAATTTGCGGTCATTGTGCGTTCCCTTTCATTGATTTATATTTTTTTCAAAGACTACACATGGAAGCAGAAAAACATCTAGGCAGAGTAAAAAATACAGGCATATAATTGTGATGTCTAACGCATACTTCATTTGGAAGAGATTTGCAAATGCTCTGTGTTGCCTTGAAAGAATAACTTCAGCCATCTTTGATATCCCAATACAAGTGCAAATATCAAGGTAGCATACTGCTGTAGCTCTCATGAGCCTGAATATCAGGCTACAGTGGGTCATGGCAGCAAATATCACCCCATCAACGTCTTTACTTCCTCATGCCTTTCAACCATCCCAAAGGAGACACTCCTGTCCAACAGCACAGCCAGAGAAATGCAGAAAACAATGAGAACATCACGACTATTTTGGAAGAGTTCAGGAGACCTCAGTTATGGTAGTAATAGTGAACAAACAGACAGTTAAGCATCTGTGGTATGACTGATAAGGAAATTATTATTTAAGTTCAAAAAGGCCATTTAATCCCAAGTACACCAGTAGCCAGAGCAAGTTAGTAGGTGCTACTGCAAAGTCACTTAAATCCTGCAAGAAGTGCCAGCAATTGGCTTGGAAGAGGGAATGTGAGGAATGTTAAGGAGGCACAACCACACCAAGTGGTCTCACATTTATGAGGTCAAGTTTGAAAACATGACTGTTCTTCTTACTTTCCATAGCTGAATGTGGTGGTGGAGGTGGAAGTGGTTTCAAAAGTAATCAGTGCGTGTGCAGTCATTTACTGCACACAGGTACTGTTTCTATATTCATTTGAGATTTACTAGCACAGAAGCAAAAAATGAGCTCTGAGGATGCCAGTGATGCCAAGAGCCTCTCGCAAATATTTCCACATCCAACCCATAGTGTGTTCTCTGTTTTTCAGCCTGGCTAATCGGGGCTTTGGTACCTGAGAGTGGGTGACTGACTATAAAAATCAAGATTCAGCTTACTCCCTGAGGCCTGCTGTACCGCCAGATCAAAGTGCTTACACTTGGCAACCTGAAAATTAAATACCATTGCTCTCACTCCGAAAACGTGTGAAACAGAAACCTGGGACAATGATCCTTGTAAGTTAGACAGTATTCCTTAAAAAAAGAGATACAGAAAACTTCAAAACAAAGTCCTAAGTAAAACTGAAAATAATGTTTTGAAAAAGCTACACTGACTCAATATTTGGCTATACACAGAATGTTAATTCTAACTCTAGTTAGCTAGAAACTGGATTGGGAAGGGAGAATATTCAGAACTAAAAAAACCTGCAGGCAGTTGGGAAGGGACATGCCAAAGAAATATAGCAGTTACTTCCTTATCTCTCAGCTAGCCCTTGTTATATTTCAATTAGATTTTGAAAATGGTATCCTATACAGTGTGACCAACTGTCTAGCTTCCTGTAACATCCCATCTGCCATCTTCTACAAAAAACAGTGTCTCATTCTGGCCTTTTAAAGACAATCTTGAAAGATTTTAGCTACCTGCAGGCATTTTTGGGCAGCCGGACAAGCAAAGTTGGCTGCAGACATTTCTCAGCATCAAGGTGCCAAAATCCACAGGGTCATCTGGTCCTTTTACTTCCCCCACACCACAGTTCAGCTGCGCCTACACCACTCCTGCCGTCTTGGTCCAGCCTGATCTTAAACACACCAGCCACAGATTTATTGCAACCTCCTGAATCTCCTCCAGCTTTTCAGTCTCATTAACATTAGGAAGTTCTTTCTTGTATCTAATCTAAATCTTCCCTGCTGTTACCCTGCTGAGTCTGGAAGGTTCACTTAATGCAACCCACCATGTCCTTCCATGGTCCATGATCTGGGTGGATCCAAGAAGCGAAGGAAACCCTCTACTGTGGAGGCATTTGGGATTAAGATAGTATTTTTGCTTGGAGGAGGGGACCAGAGAGCGAAGGAAAACAGGAATATGATAAAACAGTGGATCCCAAAAGAGAAAAATACACTTTGGAATGTAACAAATATAAACAACAAGACTCAATATTTAATGTAGCAAATACAACCACATCCAAGAAGAAAAAACACCATAAAAGTAAATCAGTAAGACTAAGACACACTAGGAGGTCTACTGCAGAATTAAAAATTAGCAATAGTAGAACCAGACAGCTTCAACACAAGCAGAAAAGAAATAACTAAGATATTTTAGATCTACTATTGTTTTCTGCTTTATTGCTCTTTTTCCTTTATGCTAATTTGCCCCAGTTTTCTTCCAAAAGTGAGGACAACAGCTTGCAGGAGGGGGAGAGAGGGAAGGATCCTTCCTCACCTCCCCAGCTTTGAGGCACACCTCCCTCAGCTCCTCTAAACTTGTCTTTAATGTCCTCACACATGGCAGGAGTTCCAATTCTGTGTTTAAAAAAAGTGGTCACTCATCCCCCAGATCAGAGACTGTCATGTGGAAAAGAAAGAAAGCTTCAAAGAAGAAAAAGTATTTTTGGAAATGTGAGATGTTTATAAATAAATACATAAATAATAATTATTAACATACATGGAGTTTCTATTAAAAATAATATCTTCTGTGCATTTCAAATATCAAATGTCAAAAACAAGATATAAAAACTAATCTGTGACAGGGAGAATTTTAAATTGTAAGACATAGTCTCAGAGTCAGAATAATCTACATAAACTATGATGATATCTCATAGTTATGTAGTTCATTCTAAATGCATCAGTAGTGTTCAGAATGCTACCGTGGCCTTACAGTACAGAAAAGGCAGTATTTTGTCTATGCAAAACTCAATTATTCTCTAAGTATGTTAAAAGAGCTCAAAAAATTATAACTATGTTTAATGATTCACAAGTTATAAGGCGTTTTGTAAATACATTTAAACATTTCCCCTACTCTCTAGTCTGTGGAATACACAATAAAATGCATTAGTGAAAAGAAAGGGGATAAAACCCCAAAAACCTCTATAAAATAAATAATATCATCAGGTAGAGTACTAGCTGTGCAGCCCCTCCTCTGCTGCAACCGGTCTGGAGCTGGTAGGGAGGGTAAGGACAGCAATTGATGGTGTCTCCCCTGCTCTTTGCTCTGGAGCCCTAATGGCTGGAGCTAATTGTCTTTTGAGCTTCTCTGGAGCCTGAGGAGCCACCACAGGATTAGGTTGACGAACTTTTTCTCCTGGCTTGATAAATGAGGTTCAGGACATTTACAAACTTCACTCAGCACTGAATTTCTCAGGTCAAGTTCTGTATTGCCCATATTTTGGTGGTACAAAGTGGATCTGCTGCATGCAGAAAAGGACACATTTTGCTACTGGCTATGTGATACTACAACATCATTAGAAGAGGAGCTACAGTTGAATGACGATTTTAGGACACAGTAACAATCAATACTTTCTTTTGACTAGAATGTGCTATTTTTATATAGTCACAATCACTTACATTGTGTGTATATATATGTAGGTATATATACTTATATTTTTTTTTTTACGTTTACATATATATTCATATATATACCATACTTTCACAGAACACAGTTAATTTGGCTGGTAATAAACCAACCAGAAATACCCTTTAGTTCTATCATTTTTGAAAACTTGCAGGCTACTTCTCTCAAGCATATTCAGACAGAAAAGGAAATGATCTTTGGAATTTTGATCATTCCATCACACTGTATGGAATGGCAAGGCGCCACCATCTTAAGTGAAATCACTGTTCCATTCCTTTATTTGAAGTAATTTTTTTATTTAAATGAAGATAGACAATTATTTCAAATATTGTTATTGTTACTATGATATGGTATCTTGGTCTGCATTTCTATTAACACAAACAAATTTTGGCACCACCAAAACGTGAATTTTCTTTTCACACCAAAATTTTCTCTACAACACACTTTTATTCCAAACAACTGCCCACTGTTGCCTCTATGAATCCTATGGAAAGCACCCTTGATGTTTTCATAATCCTATGCATTTGTATGTCCAGACAGCACATCTTGACAACATACTGAGTGGAACACAAGTGCTACCACAGTTCCACAGGCAACAGCATCACAGTGCTTTTTTCCACTACCAATGTACTCTAAGGCTAACTACCCTTGGGCAGGCATAGCTTTATATGTAATAGCCCCAAAAATACCCAGGAGTGTCCAGGACATTTTATTTTCAAGTGTTCAAAGAAAGAGCACAAGCCTTCGGTTCTTTCATTTCAGTGTCCATTGTAACTACCAAATACTTGGCTTAACAATGCAAACATTTTCACAGAAACAAGCACCTTCATAGTTTTATGTTCCGCTAAAATGATGAAGCTAGAATTTCCCATGCTTGCTCTATGAATGTGAAACTGCTGAAAAAAAAGTGTCCACATTTTAGAAACTGAATTTTATTTCAGAATAAAAAAATAGTGTTAACATTTAGTGAGAAGGAAGGTATTTCAAAAGCTGCTGAATATTTAAATCTGACATTTTATATCTGCTTAGTCTATAATACTTATGTTTCATAAATAAGAAGAGGTATCACTATAAAAAACATGAATTGAAAAAATATCCTCAGAGGACAACATTATTGTTAAATTTCTCATTTTAAATATGAGTATAGAACTAGTGTCTTTTAGGTACTGCAGTGCAATGAGGTACATGACTGACCTTAAATGGAGATAAATTATTTCTCTTGTATGAAGTTTTAAAATAAGACTACATCCCATTCTAAAATTTGTGTTATAAATTTAGCAAAATAAGCATTTGAGTCTTAAAGCCTGTGGTACAGAGAAGATTAGACTAGCTAGAAAATGATTAAGACAGTCTAGAAGCACAAGAATATGTTGCTACTGAAGTTTATTGCAGTGATTCTCTCCAAACAGCTTGTCTTGTGAGTCCTTTCCAACTCAGCATATTTTGTGATTCTGTGATCCTAAAGTGTAAGAGCCTGGTGCTTTCAGATAGCATCTCCCTCTACTGATGCCCGAGAGGCCCTGGACCAAATTTCTCCCTTTTTTTTCTGTTCTAGGCTCCTGACTTTGCCTCCTCTCTCCTGCTGGGCCATCCCCTTGCTCTGCTCTCACCACGCTGGCAATGTGCCCCAGGGTACATTCCCATTTTCCAAAAGACCCCCTACTGAAATGAAGCTTGCCAAAATAGGACAGAAAGTTTATCAAGTTTTGTCCCAGGGAACTAAGTTAGTTTAACAGGAATGATTGGCAATGTCTACTACTTAATTACAATAGTATTAGGATAAATTCTGCTTAATGGAGTTGCTTATAGCAAGCACCAAGTCACTGAATTATTTTTAAAAACCTTTCAAAGTGACCAGTGGTAGTTTTAAACAAATGTTAAAGTTCTGCTGTTTTGATAAATAGATGTCAAAATGCACCATGGGTATATGTATTCCATATAAGGGCTATAGTCAAGGAAAAGAGATTAAAAAGCAAGAGCAATTTTATGTAAAAATCCTCTGTTGACATAATACTACATTCTGGAAATTACCCATTCAGAAATGAAGGAAAAAAAAAAAGATGTAATTTCAATCCTGTCTTATTTTTATGTCCCTTAAATATTTAATAGCCTAAAATTACAGCTGTGGTAATGGTGTGCAGTACTAATACCAGTGTACTATTAGCATTTAGACAAAGGTGTAGGATCAAGGTGCTCTTTCTTTTAATGTACCATGTTGCTTCATCATCTATTTGCGATCTGGAAACAAATTCTGCAAACTGGGAAAAAAATGCTGTGTAAGTTTGGTCTGGCTCTTTTGCCGAGTCCAAGCTGTATCCTCCCCCCTCCTGCTCTCTCAAACAAGGGAAAAAAACCAACTACAGAAAAACCGAAGGAAGTCTGAACAAAAACGGGATTATATCAAAAATATGTATTTACATATACTTACAATTATATATACGATTTGAATATATTGTACACACAATAGGGAACTCCCAAGGGGGCAAAAAAGGGAAAAGGGAGGGGGAAACAGGGATAAAAAAACCAAATATCCTCCAAATATATACCGCTAATAGAGAGTTAGCGAACAAACAAATAAAAAAACACATTAAACACCTCCCTGAACGAAACAACAGAACTGTGCAAAGCACCAACTAACTCCCCATGCCTCCCGAAAGGACCAGAGGTAATGGCAGGTCTAAGCAGGCAGGCCCTGGCCTATACAAGCAAAGACTGTCTACGGAGAGACCTGTCGCCTTCAGTCACCGGAAGAGAGAAGAGAGCGAGCTCTCTTATCTGTGCCTTATTTATATGTTGTGTTATGCTAAAAGACGATATGGAATACTTCCTTAGATTTCTGACCCCTGTTGTTAAGGAAGGTCTAAGAAATCCAAAAGCCAACCTACCATAAATGCTTTCAGTATTTTCCAAAACAGAGCGTTTATTCAGATACTACATCTTGCTGTTGTATTAGTAACATGTTTAAATTAACTCTTTTGTGTAAATGTAAATAAAAGAACAGAAATAACTTTTTTTAAAAAAAGTGTATAAACTACAATTATGGACAAAAGTTTAAAAAGAGTCTTTCTATTACTGTTTTCTCCTCAACTACATGTCTATATAAATGGGAGAGCATGTGGTAAAAGGTAAGGCAATGTGAGGTGATGTGTTCTCAAAACCATCGTGGATGGACATGTGGATGTCCACATCATCTTGGCATATCTCAATATTTTGAAATGTTTCAGTTCGTATGAAATGGCCTCAAGTTGTGCCAGAGAAGGTTTACATTAGATATTAGGAAAACTTTCCTCGCTGAAAGAGTGGTCAGGTATTGGAACAGGTTACCTGGATAAGTGTTGGAATTACCATCTCTGAAGAGTTCAAAAGATGTTTAGAGGACATGTCATGGTTGTGTTGGGTTAACAGTTGGACTCTATGCTCTTAGAGGTCTTTTCCAACTTTAATGATACTATGATTCTAAGTGGAGAATCCCAACACATGCACAGTGGACCAGCACCTTCCTGGCTGTTGGCGTGACACCATGTGCTGTCCTGAAGTGCTACAACGATAACATCTGCTTGTGTTTGAGACAGAAGGAAGTGATCTTAAACTAGTTCTAGATATGAAGAACCTGACAGTAATAGTAGTAAAAATGAGAAATAAAGGCTTTTCCAGTCCCTTGACATATTTAAAGGTATAAAATCAGTATAACAAAGTTTAGAATCAAGGTTCATTACTCAATACACTATTTTTGATAATTAAATATAAAAATAGCTCTGTGATCTTAAGAGCCATAATCTTCATTTGCAGCTCAATACTGAAAGATCAAATCTACCTTATCCCTTTCCATGTCTGAACAAGATAAACAGACGCTACAGACTGGCTACAGCCTGACTGTGGACAGACTACTGGTTGTCTCCATGGCCATGCAGCACCTGCAGCCAAAGGTACCAGAAAATCCTTGTGCTGCAACTCTGAAGATTAAAGTCTCTGTCCAACCTACACAAGGTTTTTGACCCAAAGTGACTAGTCCCAGATGAGGTAGTGAGCAACTTTGCTGCATTCTGAACCATGAATCCTCAGCCCTTCACACGCTACCCTGTCAAACACTTCTGTGAGTGTGTCTTCCAGATGAAGTGTCTCTTTGGTGCTGAATCTCCCAGATCCCGTTAAAGGGTGCCTGCTGCATTCCACTGCTTGTCTGGCCCAGCCCTCCACACTCTCCTCCTGTGGATTTCCTTCACAGTCACATTGAATCCTCTTTTCCTTATCAGGCCAGTACAGGCCTACCTCGCATGCTCCTCCCTGAGACAAGGATACAAGAATGGGGGGCTGCATCCAGCTGCTCATTGTTTTGCTTCACAAAACCATGCCATGGGCACAGATTAACACCAAAAACTAGACAGAAGCAGCCAAAGGAAAAGGCCTCTCAGAATGCCTCCACACGGCTGCTGGAGCAACCACTGTTTGATGTCCATCGTGGGCTACATGGTTCACTGCTGCTTTCGTTTCCAAGGGCCTCATTCCCACCAAACTGTCCCCTCAAATAGGGAAAATATTTACAGATGAAAAAAGGCAAGTGAATGGCTTTTCCTTAACTAGGCTGCTAGTGCCTTAAATTTAGGTCTGCTTACACACAGCAGCTCCTCTTTCAGCAGTCTGTATGACCAGCCTAGAGAGGTCTTCTGCTCTTCTCACCTGCATGGTCACATTAGACTTGGCATTTGCGCAAACCCACCTTCTTGTTAAAGACAAGAATTACAAGCTAGGAATCTCATGCTTTGAAATATATTCCTGTCTGCTTGTAGGTACTCATGAACTACTGAATCTTCTGTGATGCAGCAAGGCACAAAGTTGGAGCCTTCCTGGTGAAATCATGTCGTCTTCCTTTCTACAACTGAGTTCTCACCAGCTGTAGACAGACAACAATATTCTACAAACTCTTCATGAGACTGTTTGTCAAAACAGCAAATCTCAAACAGAACCTGGAAACATGTAGACATGTACACTTTCTAGGCTTGAAAAGATATTCCGATGCATTTCATTTTCTTGGGACTATCAATTATTATGGAACAGTAAATGGAAAGTGAAAGCAGTGGAGGGAAATGGAAGGCAATAACCTCTATGCCCAATTGTGCAGAGAGATACAAACTACACATGCAGCCGAGAATAGAGGAATTTTACCAGTTTGGCAAAATTACAAGAACAGATCATTAAAAGTATCTAGATATGAGATCTATCACCCTACATTTAATAAAAGTATCTAAATATATATCAATAAATATTTAATAATGATATAAGGAGTTCTTAAGGTCAGATTGAAATAAAAATTAAATGCCTAGACAAGTTTTAAGATCTGAGACTCATTTGTTAAAACCAACATTCTTAAGATTTCTGGTGGCTGCATGCAAATCGTTTCATCAACAGTAACAGTAATGCATGACATACACTATTACATAATGTAATTATCTGTAACTCATGAATATTGGCTAAACTCCTAGATGAGAAAAATTAAGAACTTTAATAGTCATTGAGTTATTTCAAGTCTACCATTAGAATTTGAGTATTCTTCAGTCCTGATATGAGCCTTGCACTACCATATCTCCTGACAGTGCTGGAACACTGCTGATGAAGTAAAATACTGCTATTCCTTTTACAATTCTGAACAGCATTTAAATAATTTTTGTTCAAGGTACCCAACCTTCCAGTACTCTGAGATGTATACTGCTAAAGTACTTCAAGACAGAAACTTGAAAGATCTAAAAAGTAATTGACATCTGGCACAGTGACTCAATTAAATACCATGCTGAATTAATTAACTTGCTCTGTCTCCTCAGCCAACAGCAGTGAGACTGTATTCAGCAACACAGCGCTGCTTGAAACAAGAAGCACTTCAACAGGATATTGCATGTACAGGCTGTATTCAGTGCAGAGTGCAAGGGTACTAAGTAAGCTGTAACTGTTAGAGTTAGGTAATGAATCCTGTGAGGCAGCGTCACATTGCTAAAGTTGGGTAAGGTACTTGTAGTCAACCACAAACATATTTCCCAATAAAGACAGCAGCTGAAAAATTATGATATTTACTCACCTGAGGGTCCCTCAATTTTTCTTTTCTTTCCTCTCTATACCAAAAATCCACATTAAAGCTCTTTTCCAAAAATTATTTGATGTTTATAGTAGTGCAATATTTGAAGATCTCAATTTGAAGATTCTTCAGAAAAGAACTAAACCTGCTGTCAGCTGCTCATGGGAAAGTTTGTTTGAATTCTAGCGACATGAGGCTTTACCCAAATGAGCTTTCCAAAACATATACAAATAACCTATGTAAGGAATCACAACTCCTCTTATGAACAACAGAGAACATGTACGATAGTGAGATAAGTAATCAAATATGTCAAGCAAACAAAAAACTCATAAATAAACCTGAATAATTTCAATTAAAAAAAAGATATAACAAAAAATATGTAGAAGCTGGCACTGGGATTTTGTTGCTTTAACAGTAAATTAAAGTTGCATCAAAAGGTTTACATTTCTTCACACAGCATTCTAAAGTAACAAATGTAGGATTACAGGAAACATCTGATATTTGAGAAAAAGAAACAACACTTAGAATCACAGAATAATTCAGGTTGGAAGGGACCTCTGGAGGTCATCCAGTCCAAACTCCTGCTCAAAGCAGGGCAAACTTCAAAGTCAGATCCAACTTCGAAGTTAAATCAGATTGCTCACAATGATATCCTGTTCACTTTTAACTTACTCAAAGGATGGACTGGCTCAGAGGACAAAATACTATTTCTGAGAACAAAACTTCTGTTCACAGGAACCTTTTCAGATTTCCAAATGTATTTATGTTTGTAGGTAAAAGTAAAATCTTTCAAGTGTTAGCAAAAATAGGGTTTATGGGTTTTAATTTGACAAGAAACAAAATATCTTTCCAGTTTAGAGAAAGTTTAGAGGAAAAAAGTCCTTAAGATTTTCATCCCACATCTCTCTGAACTACTTTGAGAAAGCTGTACCATCCCATTACAATTACCAAATTAAGTCAGTTCTGTTCACTGCTTAATTACCAGTTCATTAAACCCCAAATATCTTAGCGAAATGTTTTTGATACAGCAAAAGTGAGAGATTCACAAATAACAGACCCAATATATGCCTGTGCTACCAAATGGGAAGCAAGCTCCTCCTAGAAGGATTCTAGTTGCTCCATATCTCCATCAAAAAACAAAAGTGAAACAACATGTTTGACGGCTGACATGTTGCAAATTAATCCTAAGAATATCTGATTAATTTTGTAGCAAAGGGTCAATCAACATAATCTCATATACTTAAACTTTATCTTCATGTCCTATATACCTGAGGAAGTGGTACAAGTGGACAGGGTAAGAGGGACCACACCAAAATAGCAATTCTCCTAAGTTATGGACTGTGCACTAACTTTGAGCTACAACAGGACTAAGGTTTTGGTTACATGAAAGTTGATGAAAGTAGGAATAGTGGAATTTAGAAAATTATTTGAATTACAGGTGGTTATCAGAAATAAAAATTAAACGGACGGAGAAGATGGAGACAAGTATTCAAATCTTCCAGTTTCTCCTTTCTAACAATAAGGCATTTTGACTCTGCAGTACTTTTGAAAATCTATTCTTTATTCAGGTGCCTGAATGGAAAATGTGATCTGGGTTGGGAATACTGAACTCTAGGAAACTTAGACAAAGTTTCCATGCCACTTTCTATAACATTTCTTAGCACCTTTTGATCAATAAATTATGCTAAAGGGTGCAAAATATTAAGACTTTAAATGGCTACTATGTACTTAGAATAATGTTTCAGTCAAATTTTAATATGCATATTTACAGAAACTAGCATGCATCCTATTCAGCAAGCCCTTAGAAAGAGAACTCTAACGTACAGGCATGGGTTCTACAGAGAGGAGTTAAAGACTATCAATTTCCCCCCTTTTCTCTCATGTCCACATAACCCTTCTCTCACTGTCCCAGATGATTCATCAGCAACTCAGAGCTCCTCACTCTCTTCAGGTCCTCCAAGGGCAGGACAATACTTAGCATTGGTGAACACTGGGAAGCTCAGCTTCTCCATTTACAGCACAGATTCGCGTACCCCAAATATACGTAATCCCCTTCTGTGAAAACAGTTCCACAGGTCATTATGCTAAATACATTCAATGCAAAGTCTGTAATAGCAAACAGTGATCAAACTGCAGATAATGGTTCTTCAGAAGTATCCCAAAGGGCAATGCAATGCATGTTCCAAGATTGTTTAAACCCTTCTCCTAGAGATATTAGTTGCTTCCTTCCTGATATTCTCAGAAAATTAATCTGAACTATACACAAATAATTTTGAAGCTCAGACTTAAAACCAATACAAACAAAGAAGAAATGAAGACCTAGGAATGATATGATTTTCTGTGCACTGAACCAAGGCCAGCAAAGCATTATTTTTAAGTAATATGGTCCACATACTTTCTGCAATAAGAAAAGGCAAGGAAAATATAGAATATGATAGGTGTCTTTTGATGCCTTTAAAAAAATGTTAATTTGATGGAAGAGTTTTCTATATTCAGTTACATTAACAGTATGGCAAATTTAATTAATTTTATCCTAAAATAATGTAGTTATTTATTTTTATACCATTTGTTAATATAAGCTAGGTATTCAAAAATTAATGCTATAAAAAAATTTAAAAAAACACTGAAAAAATCAGATATTACTACTGAAACACAACAGCTTGGTTCAGCAAACAAGGAAGTGACATTTCCCTCCTGTAAAATAACAAGTTAAATACTATTAACCTGTGCTCCAAATAACTTCACATGGATGGTTGCCATAGATGAACTAATTGGAAAAGAGCCAAATACCACTGTCCATTAAAGCTAACAATGCCTGTTTTCAAATGCTCTGCCTGAGTAGCAATTCAGGTTATTCCCTAAAGAACAACACACAATATAACAAAGCAAAGTGCCTCAGAGCATCTACATACCAAGGTGTTATTATTCAGATCCATCTTCCCAGCGAAAGGCCCCCACGTTGTTCCAACCGGAAGCTGCTGCCGGCTCTGAATCTTGCGCTCCCCGTCTTTCTGGACCACCTCCAACTCTCCTGCAAACAAAGAAAACAAGCAGTGTTGAGAGTACTTTCACTCATGCCTTGACAACAACCACCTCTGCCTTTGTGTTGGTTTTAGACGCACAATGTTCTGAGGACCAATATAATGAGAATTAATTATGCTTGTCTGAAAAACAACTGATCTTGTCATCCTGCAGAAGAAAAACAAACCTTTTTCCCTTATAATTATATTCAAATTTGGTTTAGAAAATCACGTTTCTTTCTTGCATCTTTTCACACACATTAGAGTTTGAAAGCAATTTTATTCAGAATAGCCATTTCATAAAAGTTCTTAAGAAGTGCTGAGGAGGGGGGAGATGACAGCTGAAAGGAGAGAGTGCAATAGCAGCCACACCTGGTGTATTAACCTCGCTGACGCATTTTGCTGCACAGGATCACATTTTGAAACATGAAGCTACTAAAAATTTGAGAGACACACCATATAGCGATATAAATCCACAGTATCTCTGAGATACTATTAAAAACATTTACTACAATTACAAACAGAAATTTCAACTGAATGAGGTTTTACAGGCAGTAATATTTCAGAATTAGATCAAAAATACTTTTAATTGTTAGCTTAAAGTTATAACACAAAATATGTAAAAGCAATGGGGAGGCTATATAATGATTTTTGGGTTTTTTTTAAAAACAAATTTTATTTCTGAAAATAAGGACTTAAAAATTAACACTTACAAGTGAATTTGTTTCTTTAGCTCGCCTTAACTATTCTGGATTTTCCAGTAAAGAGAAAGGATAATACATAATTGATCATTCTCATGGAGGGAAAAATAAAATTCAGTCACCACTTTTCTCCCCCATATTTTTATCACTTCATTTCAAGATTGAAAAAATAGTCTGGACAACCCTTCTTTGGAAGTAGCCTCTTCTCTAAGCCTATTTTTCTATCAACAGATGTTTCAATTAAAAATACAGCAACAGTTATATTTATATACACAATTTCTAACACTATTTTCTAAAATGGATACAATAAATTCTGGTTTCAGACTTTCAGGGGGATAGAATGGAACAAGGAGAGGCTTATCTGTGCTCTTCTTGTTAGATGTTTAACTGCATTTTTCCATGCTCTTGCACTTCCAAGCTTTGCCCTTCCTGCAGGTAGGCAAAAAATCTGTGGTTCTCATGAGCAGCAGAACTCACCAAGACTCTGCTGTAGCCATGATTTCTCAGGACCTGTTTTCCATGACTGCCGAAGTCCCTTCCTCTCTTTCCACACCAAACAGATGCAATAGCGATTCCTGTCTTTTGCATCAGCACATCTCAACAACTCTACCCCAAATCAGGATGGTGCTTTCCCACAAACAGAGTAAAGTCCAACTGTGCAAGGAGTCAACTCATCACAGATTTAGAACTGGCGGTTGTTGTGAAATGAACCTTGGACCGCAGGAAGTGAGTAACTCCTGGCTCACAGGCAGCCTCCACAGACCTCCTCAAGCTAACCATTCCCACAGATGCCTGGATTTACATACAGTCAGGCTGCAAAGCTTTTCCTTGTCCAGAGGCGTGAATCTTGACCATTTTCCAAAGAGATGACTTGGCTTCAGCTTCCACTTTCAAGCACAGAAATCTAAATTTCACCTCTGAGTGTTGCAGATTACGAAACTACTCTACGTAAAATTGTGCATCAGATCCTTCCTGCAAACTGGAACGAATCTAGGAAATAGAGCTGTATTGGTTTACAAAAGCTTCTATGTATGTGGGTGAGTCCGCATCATGACAGTGCTATGACATTTTAAAAGGCAGTATGTGAGTAGGAAAGCTTACGGATTAATTATATCTAATTTACACATATGATATATATGCATCCAAACAGAAAAAAACCCCATAAATGCATTTTTTTCTTCTCATAGTCACATTGTTAAAAATTGTATTAACTTAAAAAAATCTCTTTATATGTTAATTATGGAAGAGAGAAATTGCAAGGTAACATGTTTATCACTTAACCATACTGCAGCATTTTCTCTCTTCATAGAGACGAAAACTGCAGCATTTGCTTGCTTTCACACACTAAAAAACAGCTATGTCTATGGACATGTCACATTTAACTGATACCAGAGGAATCATGAGAATCTTTGAAAACCCTTTTAAAAAATAATTCAGCCTCCCTTTCTGCCACTGACATTTTTCATTTGAAAAGGGTTCAGACACAGTCAAACAGTGACTCCTTATCTGTACCTGTGGATTTACAAGCAGGCCTGTCTTTTAATGGATTAAGAACGACAAACTTAGGGCAGATCATCCAGTGATATCCAAAAACCTACTGAAGTTTTAAGGTACACATCATTACACATTATATTTTAAATAAAATTAATAATATGAATCTTATATCTGGTAAGTAGTTCAGGTTTGAGGCAAACAAGATCAAACATTTTTTTTCCAAACATGTAATATTTCCCTTCAGTTGATAATTAAATAAGTTAATATGGATTCTTTCTCTCATTCTCTTTTGTTACAGTTCCAAGCAGTAGTTTGGGCAATACATTTCAATATATATGAATACTTTCAATGTACTACTGAATTGTACTGAAACTTGTGTTTTCCCATCCACTTAGAACACTATGACAGAGTAGCAGATTACAGACTGGGTAACAAAATATTTTGCTTTGTAACCTTTCTGTTTCCTTTCATCACACTTCCCCATTTCTCTCTTGCCACCATGACCAGCAGCCATTTTAATGCTATGGATGAATGTCAGACTTGGGAAGAATAATCTGCTCTCATGTTTTGGTAAAACCAGACAATTTGGCTATGTTGTACAAGGTTCAGCACATTACATTTGATCCTTGGCAAAGATTTTTTTTTTTCCCCACTGAAAATCTTTCTTTCTTTAGAGGTAAAAAATAACACTGCCTGCAACATTTCTGCATTCATTTACAATATTTTGCTCCTCTGAAATTTTTTACTTGGTGAATGGTATCAAAACTGTGCCACAGAGGAGGTCAGTCTCCCACTGATGTAATTGGGGCTGTCTCCTACTCATCACTGACTTCCCACAAGGGTTAAGTGGTTTAAGAGCCGTACCTGTGGTCTCAAGCAATGTGTGTTCTTCAAGGGTGTTTGCCGGAAGAAAAGAGAATCTCACGTTGTGACTGTTAATTACGAAGGTTTGAAAAATGTATTAACAAAACAAGATTTTCCCTTTCAGCCTCAGAAGTTCAGATGCAAGTCTGAAGTGCTCTCTGCAGCTACCATTCCTGCACAACTGCTCAGGATCTTAACAGATTACATCAGGAGAAGGAAGAGGATCTGAGACTTCATTGCTATATCACCACTTGCAGTAAGAATTGTAAAGACTCAACTGGTACTGACTTCACATATGCTTGTCCATGGAGATTCCAACTTGTGGGTTGAAAAAAGGAAAGAAAGGATGAAAAACTGCTGCAGTTTCCTTTAATTCAGCCCAAAGGAAGCAGAAAATTCTGTGCCAAACACTGTTAGGTGTTTCTAATAATCAGCAATTGCAACAGACCACCTCAGTACTGAACATAATGTTCCTTCATGTAACAGCAAATTATAATAGAATTCATTCACACCCCTGGAAAAAAAAATATGTGATATACTCATTATTCCCATGGCAAAGTAGAGAAGTAGTTTTATTTTACTGTTTTCATCCTAGACTTGTCAGCTCTTCGACTGAAAAGGACAGCCAGAAGTATAACAGAAGCAGCACTAAGAAATACAAGTAGAGAGGAAGTGATGCTCTGCTTTTAGTTTTTGTAAGTTAGGTAAAAAAATTACTTAAAAGACATTCCATTTAGTGATATTTACTTACCCTTTCCTGGCTATAGACAAAGTATTTTTTTTTTCAGCTTGTTCTTCAGGAACACACTTATTTCCAGCTTGCTGAGTAAGTTTATACAAAATATTTGAGACACACAGTATGGGCTAATCAATTTTGGTAAAAGATAATGCTGTTAGTGCTGTGGGCTGTTTCTCTTATCTTGTTGATGTAGCATACTTTTAAAGTCTGTGATTACTCAAAGACTTATGATAGCTGCACTGTAAAAGAAGCCTCAAGTCATGACTCACTAGTACAGCTACAAAACATCCCATGGCTTTTAAGATATTAGGCCACCTTGGTGGATAGAAAACCACAATGAAAGGACTCAATTTACGATTCTTTTCATACATATACGTATTGTTTCAGGGATGCCACATAGGGCTTATATAAAACAGAAGGTAGAGAGGTCAGTTTAGCCTTGTATTATTTCACATCATAATCAGGATAATTTTTTAAAAACTCTCCACAAAACATATAGTACATACAGGAACCCAAAAACAGCTTTTGGCCCTTAACATGATTTGACAGCAGCTGGAATACCAGAAGAATTAAACTATACATAGTATTTCTGGAACAAAATAACACTGGCTTTCGTCCATCTACCCACATTCTGGAGTAAGAAACAAAGGAGTGTATATCCTGAAGGTGAATGATGAGCAGTGTTCTGTGGGAGAAAAATAGAACTGCTTCATTCAGAAATAACTTTATCCAGATTTATACACATTTAACATTTCTAAGCAAGTCACTGATAGCTTTGGTAGTAGGGGTTTTTTTGTTGTTGTTTTCGTTTGTCTTTTTTTTTAAATCAGGAATAGCTTTCTAAGTGCAGTCAGTTAAAAACAATGAGTAAGCCCTTCCTCTGTTATAATTAGAGACTGGTTATTTGACATCATGGGGCTTTACCAATTTCCACTAGCAAATGCCTCCTCCTTTGCATATTTCCAGTCCACAGCCACCTGGCTCTCTAATGAGTATTTTTGCACAGCACAGAAATCGTGTATGTTGTGGGTTCAGACAAGGACTACTCTGAAGCCAGAGTGAGCAAGTTAAAAACACTCTTAGAAGTTCTTAAGCACTGTCCAGCCCAAGATCTGCCTGCCATCCTGTATGCACAGGACGAATCTGCAATTAATATTTGGCTGGTGATTGCCTCCATTATAACAAACTAATACGTGCACGTTTGCACACAGCAGTTCACTGATAGCAGAGAACTATCCCATTTCCACTTCTGTGATTCTTAACAAGGTAGTTCCAATATTCAATGCACATACACTTGCTTTTCAGACATAAACTGCATTATTGAGATACTTCCTCTAAATTCTCCTCCCTCAATTTTCAAGTCTCTGAGACATAACACATACTAAACTACAATTTTGAACATAAACTTGAAATACGACATTCTCTATTCAAGTACTCCAGTCAAACCCTGATAAATCAGGCTGGCCATGCAGTGATCTTATCCCTTCTGACTCTTTAATAAATCGAACCTTGTAAGTTCACGCTGTTGGAAGTTGTCACTAAATGAAATTGTGACCTTATCCGATGTGTGAACTTATCCTGCTGACAACTACATTTATTGTACGGATAAGCATGGCGGGAAAAAAAGAAGCTTTTGATAATTGTGATCTTACCCATATGCAACTCTAACAGATGGGATCTTTTTGATGTTCCATTAACGATTTGTCTATGATGAGCCTCTACTCAGAAAAAAAATAAACGTTCTTCATAGGTAAGTGGTTGGGAGACTGGTAAGCAGTATGAAAAGTGCACAAAGAGGAGTGGCTGACAGCAGTGAATCAGAAGCTATTAGCTTAACACAAAGAGCTTTGAATTAGCTGGTAATTGCACTGGAAAAGATAACATAATGGAAGTGGCAAAACAGTAACATTCCCTTTCCACAGGACTCATTCAAAAGCCCAAAACCCTGAAACAAGTAACTGTGAGTCTGAGGCAGTAACCCAAAATATGCTATGCTACGGCATTTCATGATGAACGAATGAATGAACACTGCATCCTCTTCCAGCACTGACTGGATGCTTGCCACTGCTATTGTGGAATAATGTTGGGTAACAGACAATGCACAGAATCATAGAATAGTTTGGGTTGGAAGGGACCTTTAAAGGTCCAACCACCCTGTGCTGAGCAGAGGCAAACTGAGAAAACAGCTCTGGAGTGAAGTCACCCTGGAGGGAGGGTCTGCTGCCACTGAGGTAGTGGAGGGCTTCTGAATGGAGTAGCTTTTTTTCTTTCTCTGAAGCTTTTGCCATCTACTAGTAACTCCTTCCCCTAACCCTGATCCTCCTTGTATCCCTCCCACTTAAGGAGTAGGGTTAACCAAACCTCTTAGCCATGAGGACAGCCCACAGGTACTTATGGCTCTAACCCATCACTCTCCTTTGCCTAGCTTAGAAGCAGGTCTAGATAGCAAACACCATGCAGAAGAAGCTGCCAAACTGCCACATGCTGATTCATTCCTAAGCTGCCTAACGTTGCCCCATCTTGACAACGCTCCCACAGGGCAGCTATGCGCTCTAGGTAAGGATGACAAATGAAAAGGCTTCTCCGTTTCCTATAACAAAAAATCTTGCTGCTCCCCACCTTTCTTTAGAGCTGCAAAAGTCAGAAGCAGAGTTTCTTTATCTCTCCTACCTGCTGCTAGTACTGCAAATGGCAGAAAGTGCAGGCGCTATCCTTATCTGCAACAGCGCTGTCCTACATCGGGCAATAAAGGGAAAGAAAGAGTATTGTCAAGGTGAGAATAGGGAAAGGCTAGGCAAAGATTTTCAGAGAGAAAAAGACCACAAAAATATGAGGGGGGAGGAAATAAATTTAGAAAACAAGACAAGAGAGGGGGAGCCTAGGGAAAGAACCATTTGAAGACCCAAGTTGGGTCTGATCAGGGCACAAAGACAGAGTCCATAAAAATAGGATCAGAAGATATTCAAGAAAAAGTGGGATTCAGAAAACTTGCCAGAATGAGAGAAACGATACACATTTCCAAGTCTGAAATGTGAGAGAAGTGCATGAATTCACATTTAGAAACAGAATGCAAACACTATTATCCCTTTTTAGCCTAGGCATTTGTGTTGTTACAGTACTTAATTCATAAGATAAACTACTAAAATAAAACATACTTATTCTAACAGCTGCATCCTGGCTTAAACTCTACAATTAAAGTGAGTCTACACTGCACCCAGTGATGTGATTTCACCTGACATTTGGTCAAAGCCATTCTGTAAATACCCAGATCACCGCGTATGACACAAACTTTTTTGAGAAAAAGTGTCATTATTGGTTATTCAGTTTACACCAGGCTCCAGCCATGACCATCACACTGACATGGTACTCCAGCCTGGTTGATGTGACCTAGGGTGTAGGTACTTAAGCAGCTCCAGATTTCCAACCGAACTGTAGAGCTAACTTTAGTGATGTGAAGGTGCACTGTGTCTTGCAACACAAGCATGGTTTTCAAAAGATCATAGTTTAAAAAGAAATGTATGCACTGACACTTCAAATTCAAAAATTCAAATATGTTCTCTATGTGTATTAAGTTGCTTATATAAAATGAATACGAAGGAAAAAAACATTACATTCCTATAGTACCTCACACTCCTGTAATCTGCAGAATTTAGCAGGAACACAGGATCACATCCCGGACTAGAAAACCATAGACCTATGGTGATGAAAACAATCTGCATCAATTTGAAGTGACAATGCAAATTCTACATCTAGGAAGAGCTGGGATGGAGGGCAATTAACTGAAAAAATGTTAAGAGCACATAAATTGAGTAGCTACTAAAGAAATGGAAATGGCAAATTAAATAATAATTTTTCATTAAGTATGCCATCAAAATAATTTTTAAGGCTTAGGCTGAACTGTTACAAAAAGTACTGTTTTTTCTTGAAAGTCAGAAAGGAAGGAGTACCTAATGAACACTGCTGCTAGCATTTGATTAGCTTTTAATAGTACAGATTCTTACACAACTCTATAGAGTCTCCATTATTTGGACTGCTTCGTGGAACTTACAGAAACTCAAAGAAAAAAACCTAAAGAGACAGAGTAGAAGGACAAAGATATTTACTCAAGATCTGTTAAGCAATGCGGAAGGTTTGTTCACTTGCTTCAGAGTCAAGTTCCATATAATATGAAAAATACTGTATTTATACCAGCATCTAGTCTGCAGACAGAGGCAAAATAAACCCAGTCATCATGGCAAAATCCTGATCCTGCAATGAAATTAGAGGAAATATTTTCAGGTCTACTCACCACAAGAACAACTTACACCTCTGTTTTCAAAGTCTTATTCTCATACAAGAAGATAAAAAAAATTCTTCTTTTTCCTCAATAATTTTCCATCTCCACATTGGGACACACAGTTCAAGAGGTTATTTTACTCCCTGTATGTGTTGAGATAAACCTGGAGTGGAAGTATTTGCAAAAATACAGAAAAAAAAATCCCCAAAGGTAGCCAGTGTAGCTGAAAAGGCCTCCCCGCAGCTCACAGTGAGAAAAATATAGTAAACTCCATTTAAACTCACATGGACACTCCATACTGGCAAAAATGATTCCCAATTATATTATAACATTGCACAGATCCAGTGGGTTGAGCAGGTTCTTTATCCCAGCTACATGTAGCTTGCACGGCTTTGCTCCCTCTCTCTCCATCGCAAATACACAGGATACAGAAATGCCAGACTTGGCAAGAGCAGGCTGATGATATTACTGAAGAGGGTTTACTTGATAAGATCATCATCTGGTTTTGGACTCTTGGGTATGCTCCCTTCCTCAGCAGAGGAACAGTAGCCCCTGATAAATGTCCCTTTGTGTGCAGATTCTCCCCTCTATATATGCAAAGACATTTCAGTCCTGAGTCTGTCTGGTTTTTTGTTGCTTCTTATAGCTCCTATACAGTTAGAGGTATATGGATCATTGTATATAATGCAATAGAAAGTGGTACAATTGAAAATACAGCTTATGCAACTCAGATTTCTGAGAGAGACGCTATTCCATAGGGTAGAAAAAGAAACATTTCACTATCACCTACACCAATCTTTCCCTAAGACTTTTTGGAATCCTGAAAGATGTTATGCTAACATTTTATTTTTTACAATATTGTTTGCATAACTGTGATATTTAAAGAAAATATTTAATAGACATTTGTACGTTTACCCAATATTGTAGGATTTCTTTTTTACTTGGAAAAAGTGAAAAACATCAATGCAGCCTGTGATGTTAGTGAATGCAAAAAGATCCTAAAGTTAACTTAATATGAGGACTGCTGTATTAATATTGATGTAATGAAATACATTACATGAAAAAAAGTTTTGAAAATTATTCTTTTTAACTCTAAAAGCAAGAGCAGTGAGATCATCTGTGGCTGTATCTGTGGTGTCTTCTCA
The DNA here is from genome assembly GCF_009829145.1 of Chiroxiphia lanceolata. Taxonomy (NCBI): domain Eukaryota; kingdom Metazoa; phylum Chordata; class Aves; order Passeriformes; family Pipridae; genus Chiroxiphia; species Chiroxiphia lanceolata. The sequence goes on from NC_045637.1 coordinate 20,040,879, forward strand.
GTTTACAGTACTTATGCTTAGAGATAGAAGGATCTATTTTCATCTCTCATTTGTGTAACAGCAGATAAGTTATTTGCTTTCTATTAGATATGCATGCTCAGAGCTATGAAACCACTGCTTAGCTGTTGATTTCTAGCTAAGAGTATGTGAGCCAAACTGTCCAAATGTCTTGCAAAAGAAGCAGATATTTTAACATGATTTTCCTATTTCCTTTCAATGTTTGCAACAAAATTCTGAAAGAACAAGACTACCAAGAAAAAGAAAAAAAATCTCAATAAAGATTAAAATTTATCAGTATTTAGTGTGACAATCCAAAAGACCTAGTTACTGCTGAAATTAGGTAGGTGAGAAAGAGACTGAGACAAAGGGAGATTGAATGCCATGCTCCACTGCATGCATGCAATATATAGTCACATCCATTATAAATACAATTTATATGAAAAGTAACATTATTATAAATAGAGACAAATGTAGTATAACTATAATGTACAATATCAAGATTCAAATTAATAATTTCTATAGATTTGCTGGGGATGGCCATGCATAACAGACACATGGCTCTGCACTGCTTTGGCACTTGTGAGTTATGTGCTTATCTACATCTTCTATGATCAAGTACCAGCAGTGATCAACACAGCTTTTTAACACTGGACCAGACAGGAACTGACTGCTGGTTTTGGACACGGACCACAGTACCCTCACTCACCCCTTCAGTACCTCAGGCTGGACTATCACACTGCTTTCACTAGCAGCTACATCTTAGCATAGCCAAGACTTTGAAGCCAATATAAAGAGTGATGGCCACTTATACAGCAGACTTGTAACTTTGAGTGAAATAACCCTTGAACAGAGATTGAGCACAAGTCCTGTGCACTACCTTAAATCCTACTCTGAGGCTTACATAAGACTTAAGTAGAATACTGGCCTCGTGGCAGCCTTCTGTACAGGAATTATCATGACCTTCTCATGAGTAAATCACAGGGACATCATGTATGTAAAGCATATCCCAAATTGTTTTGCCTTACCACTTTCCCTTTTACAAGCACATGTTTTGAATATGCCACGGTTGCTTGGACAGATGCAGTGACTGGGGAGCCTGAGAGCCACGACTGGCACACTTTCTGTAGCAGTAGCATCTAGACTGTCTTTCTCCTGTAGAATGACCTCCTGAGACCGACTCTTCACTGCTTAGACCTTAGTCCTGTAGACAATGACTGAGAACAAGTCCACACACTCTATGGCCTTACTGGAAATTTCAGCCTAAATAAAAAACTCAGGGCCTTGGAGTAGGTTGGTGCTAGTACCAGAAGCCCTAACTTTCCCTGACAATTGCAATCACTGCTTCTGAAAGAAGCAGAAGTAGGAAAGTATTTCTGGCAAAGCAGAGTCATTAAACAGGTAGTGTCAACAGTGATCAAAATAATTTTAATTTAAAATATATCTGGGCTACAGAATTATTTTCTCTTTGAAATATTAAAACTGCCCCTATACTATGACGGTTTAAAAATACTAACGCCATTTTAGAACAGCTTCTTATTATCCCTTATCCTGCAATGGTGACTTACTATAAGAATATAAGTAGCATAGCCTACTATTAAGTATCTAGAATTAAAATGGTTAAGTACATAGGAAATGATCATATCGAAAAAGATGCAGGTTGAAATCTTTACTCCCCTGCTAATAAAATCAGCAGTTAACAAAATTAAATATAATAACATAAAAACTCCCCTAAAAATGTCTGTTTCTCTCTTCTTCCCAATTAAAAAAAATCACATGCATCAATGCAAAGAGAAAATTTCTATTTTAGCCATGACTATTCTTTTCAAGTACATAGATACTTTTCAACTTGTCAATTCCTCTCTGAGAGGCACACACAATTTGCTGTACAAGGAGTCTTGGAGAAGGACAGTTTGATTCTACCAGTTTTATTCCCCATATGTTTTCATCTGAGTTGACAAAGTATATTAACAAGATACATAATGCATTAGCTTAAAAGGAATGGAATATTTAGACAAACAAATCCTACTTTTACATAATGAATGTTCCAGTTAGTGGTTTCAAAAATCAAGCCTTCCAACATAAGAAAAAGCTTGAACTTTCATGCAGCACCCTCAAGCCTGAGACCACTCCTTTGCAGATTCGAGTCCTTCTGCATAAAAGCCAGTTTTCTACCCTGTCTCCTGTCCCCTGGACACTGTTTCCTTGTGCAGCTCATCTGCCACGTGCCCTCCCCCTATTGCCTTCTATGGCCTCAGTATTCCCCCTCAGTGGCAAGTATTGTGCCATATCCAAGCTCCCAGTGACTGCCTTCAACAATGCCCAGAAGCAAATGTCAGAAAAATATGAGCAGAAAGGTACATACACTTTCCTACACACATCTGGTTTCTAGCTTTCTGTCTTCCCCCTACTGATCACACATTATCTGCCAGTAAAGCCTAAGCTGAAGCTCGAAAATTTCAAGTTACAGTAGAAGTACTAAGGTCATAATGAAATAAAAGGAAACTCCGTGTTTATTAACTTCATACTGACTTAAAGTGAATAAATGTGAAAGTATTAATAATACTTGGAGAAGAATGTCATATTATACTCCATACATGTTTTACGTTTTTTCACGTTTTGTAAGTAGTTACAAATATGTTAGAACTTTAAATCAGTAAGATAATTTCATCCAAAAAAGAAGATTCACCTATGTCTGGGTTGTAACATTAGCATCTTACACATATCTGAGAATACATTTATAAATAAGCACACACAGCTTACAAAGTCTTCCACTGTGCCAAACATGGTCATAATATGTTTAGGTACTTTCTATATGCTTATGCTGTCTTCTCCTTTTGACACCCAATAAAAAATACTGGAAATTACTTTCTTAAATGAGAGACATATTCAAAAGTTAGTACCAAAGAAACTCCTATAAACAAGTAGTTCCAACCTTTGCAAACTCCCATGTAGTTGTTTCTCATGCATATCACAATAACAGTTCCAAGAAACTCTCAAATAAAGATGCATAGGTACTTAGAGAAGGCCAGTCTTGCAGCAAACGTTTTAGTTATAATCTTTGAAAGTCCTGGGATTAGTAAATTAGATCTAAGCCTACCTCCTAAGGGACCTTCAATATCATGTATAATCTCTCTGTAACTCTGGAAGTAACACTACTTCCTTTCTCTCACCTTTTATTGACCCATCTTTTTAGATAGTAAGCAATCCAGAGAGGGGACTGCAACTGTGTTTGCATGTATAGACATATATATAGAAAATATAAACCAGATACTCAGATATACATTATAGATAGATGGATAGATAGATGAATGGATAGATAGATACAGAGAGAGATGCATGTATATACACAGATTTTTATTTATCTACGAAGTATAGTATCTAGGACAAAAGGATCTGTGTCAATAGAAACCAACAGCTTCTAGGTTATACTGTAATATACGTAGCAAAAAAATAACACATCTTGGCATTCTGAAAGGAATGCCCTTTTCAAGTATTCTGCATCTTTTTTGTCTCTGGCAAGTAGGCTTGCAAGGGGGTTTTGATTATGTTGCTGATATGTACTCCATATCACCTTTTTGGAATAGTTAAACAAAGCACAGACCCTGTACCCTCTGAATAATATTAAAAGACAGCCAGAGAGAAAGACACAGAGGACTGCTTTCAAATACAGTGCTTGATGTTTGAGGCCTTTGCTTTCATTTGATTTTAGAATTTATCTAAATTCAACCATTGCATATTTTTACTCTTAAAATTGTTATGATCAACAAATTAAGGTAGGTGGGAAAATATTTGTTTATATGTTGCTTTTTATCTCTTAGATACACGCAAAAAATAGCAAATGATACCCTCTGAAATGCTGAGTTCAGTTGTTCCAAAATATTACAGGTAGAAGAAAGCAAACCATTCACTCTCGTCTTACCTGCCACCTAAGCACCAACAGAACACCTTTTTTAATTGATTGTCATCTTGACAGAAATATTTAGATCAATTACAATTATTTCAATTTGAGTGGTAGCCCACTCTTCAGTGCCATTCCAGGACAAACATGTCAACTATTTTTACATCCTTGGATCCCAAGAGTCATGCATTGTTCTTTGACTTTATTTTGCAATCACCCATTTAGACAACTCCTGACAACTATACACTGGCAGTGCATGCAATAAAATTACTGCTGTTCCTCCTTGTCATGAACAAATGAAATAAAACCTGTAAGAGCAAATCAATGTCCACTCTTTTTAATGACCATAATAATAGTAGGAAGAAGCAGGCAAATCACTATGAAGACTGCGAGTAGAAGGTTTAGTTTTGTCAGTTGTTTCCAGTAGCTGTTTACATTTTGCATGTTCATAGAGTACTCGGAAGAACAAAATAATTCTGTTTGAAAGCTACAACACAGACCTCACAATTATCATACCAACAGTACACTTCTGTATCCAAAAAGCTCTAAGTATTCTCATGGAGAAAGAGAGGCATCACATCTCACCTGTCCTACACCATGAAAGCTTGGTATAAATAGTGTAGAATTTAAAAGCACTACACAATAAAGATACCAGTGTCTGACAAAACCATTATTTCACCGAGAGGTATGATACTTCCCTCCGAAAGGCAATAAAAAGTAAATTCCACACTGCACTGTACATAAAGAACAGTTAAAATGAAAAATTTGTTATGTGACATCCCATGTTGTTAACAATATAGGCAGATCAAGATAAGTGGGTGGATTTGGATCATCATCAGAAGACACAAGGCCATATTTGCCAGTCTATTATGTCATGTTTCTTGAATTCATGATCCTAAGAGTGCAATAACTTTTTATGACATGATGGAGAAGTTACATTTTATACATGCTCCAAATACACAGGCAAGATAAATGAAATAAACTCAGCAACCATATTGTATTTTTAAAATGTTATTGAGCAGTGTAGCATATGGATAATTCTGAAATTTAAAGCATACAAACCATCATAAAATAGTAATGTAAAGCAAACTGTGATTGTCAGATGATTTATGTTCAATTAGCCCCTACCCTTGCCTTGTAAACCAAAACAGTAGGATAATATGATTAAGAAAACAATGCTAGAGATTCTTCATTAAGCACCAAAATCACATATAATATTTCTGGAACTGATGATTGATTTGAAATCCTATCCTCTTTCAGAAACACCTAATCCCACTCAGAAGGGTTATGACATTTTAGGAGCAATGTTTATTCACATTTCCCTTCAGTCATTCCTATCAAGAAGTAGATTAAAAAAAAAATCTACAAAGACTAATTTTGAGAGAAAATGGTAGTAAAGTTGTTAGAAGACAACCCAGTTTTATTTGAAAATTTTAACTTTTATTATTTGGCCAATTATTAGTTCCTTTGGTGTAACTGCATTTATCTTTAGCCACTAAAAATGTATACAATATTGCACATCCAAACCTATGCTTTAACAATATGCTAATTATACAGTTCAGATGATCTGGAAAGAAATCCATTTTGCACTGATGATATAAGGGAGTGACAGTACAATTTACATTAAGAAATGTTTTCTCATTTTTCTCAAAAATTGGTTTGCACTCAGCCGGAGAAATCTAAATTCGACCAAGAGGCATCCCTCGCTGCTTCTCCATGGTTACAAAATAACATGACAATCTGAATGATGAAAAAGATGCACATAAGAATGGGTTACAAAAACTTCTCTGGACACAGGTACACAGGGAGTCAGTGTTTTCATTTGTAATCTGATTAAAGAGATGATTATTGTATAGAACAATATTGCATGCTAGTAGCAGACAATTCTCAGTGACATTACTTCAAACATTTTGAATTAGCTATTCCAATTCATCTAAATTAGCCCCCAGGGCAGTTGACCACTCCACATTCCTGACTTTTATGGGAAGAACTCTAACTGGAGAGGCTAATATAAAAGTTCCCCTCCTGCTTAGGGCTTCATTCACATACCTTCCTTCACTTCAAGTTTTACAGTGCTGTACCACAGTGTGCTTTTGCACACATTTTCCTGCCACGTTAATACCAACCTGTATAGATAGAGCTTGAAAGAGAGTGATCAGTTCATTGTAATTTTCCTTTTAGTGTTCAAAGGATACAGACTGCATTGATGGGGAGATGGCACAGTGAGAATTCTGCTTCTTGGCACACTGTTTTTCATCAGACATAGAGACACAGACATTGAAGCACATGGAACTGGTGGGCTAAAAATAGTCTTGATTTATTTATTTGACTCAGAGATATCTTGCCAGATATAGTATGAAAAAATTCATACCTGTAATTTATCCTCAGACTGATACATTTTATTACACTGTGGATTGGTGGGGAAACATAGAAAATTATTTTCACAAGTTTTTTGGACCATGTAACTGTACAGACACAGCTGCACCACTATTGAAATCTAGTCAGATTTTATGTAATATTAAAACTGTACCTATGCATAGCAAAAATAAACTAACGCATTCTAATGATGTGCCACAGTAAGACTAGTTAGTGTTTTCTTAGACGCAGAGCCTAAAACAGTATGGCATCCAGAAGCACAGACCCAGAGTTTTTCAAGATTATCAGCAATAGTGGACAGAACAACAGAAAAAAGATCTACAAGGATGGGTAATTCAAGTAGATGATTACAGACTATCACACCAACCACTTTTTGTTTAATAAAGGATGTTTATTTACATAATTTAGAGTCAAGCTATTAAATATTTCCATCAGACAAAATCTGGCATTTTAGAACATTTGGCATATGAAAACACCATCTTTACGAAATCACGTCCTGGTTTCTCTTTTTATTATACATTTATTTCTCACAGGGAGGAACAGAACTTGAACACCAAACTAAAATAAGCATTATTAGAAGACTTAACAATAACTGCAAAGACAGAAGCACATAAGCCTGAGGATAAAATAAATCTATCATAATGTAATTCCAAAAAATAAAAATGAGGTTAATGTGAAACCTATGAAAATTAATATCAAGATTTTAATTGACCTCAGCAGGTTTCAGATAGGCCTTGCATGTTCAACATGATGGTTCAGTGTAATTTTGTAGTGTTTCTACACTCCATCACCAGTTCACCCCCTCTCAGCGGTTTATGGATTTCCACAGAAAACTGAAGTGTCTGAAATGACTCTCTGAAGTTACTTCCTTCTTGGCACAGATATGTTTTCAAAGGCATTTCTGACTATGCAAAAGCAAATTTTTACAGTTACTGTTCTTCTTTTAAAAAGAGAAAGTAATGAAAAATGTGCAACTCTGTAGTGATTTTCTCTGGAATATGTTAGGGTCATAAATTGTGGACTCTGGGGAAAAAAATACATAGAGGAAATGAATGGCAATTTAAAACACATCTAAAATTCACTACACTAGACCATTTCAACCTTACAAAAAATAAAATTTTCAAAACTACATTTTGCTTTTCAGATCACTCGAGTGACTTCTTAACTACAAAACGTTCATCCAAATTAAGATTCTATTGTAGCTTTTTAAACAACATTTTCTGGAGGAAAGTGCTTGCATTTTTTGTGCAGAAAAAGTTGTTGGTTTGTTTTCAGTTTTTTTCTCCATGAGTTCAGGATTCCAACAGTTTAAGAACTAGTGACAGCTTAACAGCTCTTTCACCCTTACTCCACTCCACAAAATCTGAAAGCCACCCTCTAGAAACTGTGAATTTGATCAGTATTTCAACCTAAACACTTCACCATTTAAGGTTTCATAGGCAGAAAAACAGTATGATAAATTAGACTCACTATGTCTCTGTTCACTTTCCTGGTATTATCTGCTTGAAGCTAAGAGAAGTCATAATTTGTCAGTTGCTGTATCATAGTCCTTTTAATGGTACAAAAGTGTGTACAATGAATTAGTTGAGGATAACACCTCATAGTTGTCCTTGTCCCCTTGTTCCACTTTTGTTCTTTTTGTTTTTACAGGAGAGAATTGTAAAATGTTTGCAGAAGTTGAAGAGATAATTAAAAAGTCTTTATTTATAATGGAGTGCAATGTTAAAGGCGATGGGAATTCTAGAGACAGCCCAAACATTTTAAGTGCCCCTGTCACAGTGACTGTCTTGTGATTCAGGCGTTTGATATCACATACCTGAAAGCCCCCAGTGCCTGCTTTTGCAGTCTTGGCCCTTCTCTTGCACTAGGTCTGTGAAACAAGAAGGGAAAAAAATGAATGCCTCTCCATAAAAAGGCCACATCCTCTGCATTCAACACCACAATGCTGACACTGTACAAGGAACATATGGACAAATGATTACCTGATACATGTTGTCCAGTTCCAGAAATGTAGGCTGCAGTTGCTGTGGTTTTTATACCTTATACCTCTCCTTTTGGCATTTCTGTTACACTACTGGCAGCACCCAACAGGAACTATCTTATGTGCTCCATCAAGTAAAATTTCCATTTGGCCTTTTTATCTCATGACTGTGGGACTCTGCACAAGTAATAATATAAAATATCTCTCACCTGCAAACGATTTACAATAAGGTAATCAATGTATTTCCTGTGATCCACTTTACCATGCAAGAAAGTAGCATTCAATGTGTGGAAATATTTACAACAAATTCCAATCCTTATGGCTTTTATATTATTGCTTTCTCTCCTTGTAAACATATGTTTACACTCAGAGCAGTTACACCAAGAAAAGACCATTCAGGAGTTCCTTTATTCACCTACCAAAAGGCATTGCTAATAACAGAACATTTTCTAGGGTTCTGCCCGAGGGCTCTGGGGTTTAAACTGCTGTGTTGGCCTTTGCTTACCAATGGAGAAATGTTGATACCAATTATTTTATCTCGCCCACCCTGCATGCCTCTTGTACATAATGACATTTTTGAGGCTTTAAATCTCTTTGCTAAAGGCACTAAATGCAGATGTGTGCTGGGCTTGAGGCTTGTAAATTGTAGAAGGGAATACAGAGGCTGGCTAAATGAACGCTGGTCAAAGGACTGAGTCAAATCGCTCTGAATTCACAATCTAAAGCACACTAATGGACAGTTACCAGAAGTTAAATGTATGAAACTTGCTAACCCACAACAGCATGTTCACATATCTGAACCCTAAACCATACTTTTTCTATACTAAATGATTTTTGTTCTCCTGTGCTTTACATATTAGTTAGAGAAAATAATTATGCTGTAAATTATCTTATCTACTTGAAAAACAATTGGGAGAAGATGGGCCAGAACTGGAGAGAGGAAAAGGGTTATATGGGCTATTTACCCCTGCCCCAGCTTTGTATTTCATATTAAATACAAAGAAAAGCATAGGAGAAAAAAACAAAACAAAACCAAAAACAAACCAAAACTAACAAATTACTGGATGTCCCAGTAACTTTCTCCTTCCTCTTTCCTGGGAGCATGTGGGTGGACAAGAGTGTGTGCATACAGACAATGCAGGAGTGTCTCCATTTTCTTCAGTGGTCCCTTATCTTTTTACCTTGTCTGATGTTATGTGTTCTACCAACCTAATGTACCTCTTGTTATCAAACCTCCTTATTGTTACAAGGATAAAACTTTTCTTTACACAATAAACCAAAAAGTTCATTCCCACTACACAGAGCATCGCTCCTTTTTTACAAGGGTCTTTCAGTTTTCTTCTTTCTTCTTATTCATCTTTAGTCTCATCTCCTCAGACCTGTCTCTTGGTTTCCACGAAAACAGTCAGAGAACCTTAAAATTAAGAGTTACTGTAATTACCCATGCAGTACATCAACATACTGTGTACTGCAAGGAAATCTATTAGGAATTCTTTTTCTGATCTTATTTTTGTTACTTTTATCCAATGTATTATAATTTCACATTGAAATATCTAGATAGAATGGAGTTCAGCAATCTTGGCCACCTGAAAGCAAATAGATCAAAAAATTCTAATAAAACTGTATCCAGCTCAAGTAGCAACAAACATCTTAACTTGTTCATCTCAAAATCAATAACAAAAACATTTTTAATTTCTTCTTCTCAATATATGCTTTCAAAGTTGATTATTTTATGTTTTTCCCTAGTTCATTTTCCCTTTTACACTTGGCTTTTCTATGCATCTTTGCATCATTGCAATGATGTTTGCAATTACTTCCAGCTTTTTCATTCATATGTACTTCATTACGCTCTTCCAGATGTCATTCAATTCTGGCAACACCCAAACTGCTTGTTAGTAACACTTTTAATAAACTGTAGTTTAGAGACTGCCATATATATACAGCACCAGACCATATTTTGACTGTCTAGCACCATTTATGTTCAAGCATTTAAACTGGATGCATGTGGAGAATAAAATTTTGTGTACCAGTTTATTGATATTTGACTAAAATCTACAGATTCTACATCTACATCTAAATAATCTATATTTCTTAATTATCTGTATTTGTTAATATTCACTCATGAATTTTATAATGCTCTCAGAAAAAAAAAAATTATTCTTTCCTGGTAAGATTCGTCATCTTCCTTCCTTTCATCTCTTCACCATAAAAGTGTCCTTCTTATAGTTTGTAGCCATTGTAAAGTTTTTATAGACTGAAAAAAAAAATCAAAATTTAAGTCCTAAACCAAATATTTTTTGTAAAGCACACCAAAGAAGCTATTGAAATCCTTGTTACGAAAAGCAAGAAATATTTTTTATAAAGAGCTCATGTTTTTCACAATCTTGGAACAAATAGTAAAGCAAATTCTACTTTGAAGTTGCCATTTTGCGTTGAACCCCCAAACAAATGAGAAGGCTCCATAGTCTTCAAAAGATTTGCACAGTGTTTCCTACAGCTCACATGGCCAAATGGATATTGTTCCCAACTATCCTGGTATGAATATGTGCTAGACTGACCAGATCCAGGTCATACTGACACACAGATTATTTTGTGGGAAGTCTCAACCACATGAAACAAATAACATCACCAAATGCAATCAAGCTACATGCTGCTCAATCTACACCTACTGTGTGTAGGTCTACCTGTTCATGCAAAGGTGCAAAAGTACCTCTCACCTCTTGGTGACATCTGCTTTTTTCTTCCCATTCACCTATGCCCCTGGAATGCTAAGCCAAAATTATCCCAATATCCTGTCTATTGTACTACAAATTTTGGGTTGTCTGCCAAAGCCTCAAACTATGTTTAAGGCCACTGAATTGTCACAAGTGTGACAGACACTTAGATTTAGCTTGTGTTTCAATTCTGGTAACTGTAATCAAAGATCCCCAAGAAACTGCTGTGTAATCAGGAAACGTACCATGGTAAGAACACGGGGCTGCTACATCTACTTCAGTCTCTTAATTTTGGTGCTAAGGTTTTCCCATGCTTACAACATGCCTTCAGAAAGCACAAGGAATGCTTTTGCATTTCAGATTCACATTTTTACTATTACAGAATGTGATTATTTTGGATTCACGTCTCATCCCCCATCACTTCATACTACCTAGCCTGAAGGTGGCAATCAAATTTTGAAACTGTAGTGTTTAAGTTAGTTTACCCCATTTGAAGTAAGTCTAAATGAATTTCAACACTTTTTTTTTGGTGACAATTTTCAAGTCCAAAAGGACTTGCTGATTTTTGTGTCATATCTTACCATTGTAGGTAAACCAGTATGGTTAGGGTCGGCCTCTTGTCTTTCATTCGTAATTATTCTTTAACTTAGTATGTGTCCAAAATTCCCAGCTGATCTCAGCATACATTTATAGGTTAATATTTAAACCATATAGATATTGATTAATATGTGAATGCACTGCACCACTGACCCTAGAACTGTGAAATAAAGACTTTGTTTGAGCAAAGGGAAGGGGGATATCTCTGAATGTTTTCACTGATGGTTCCAATGCAAATAAAAATTTAATTACTACATAATCTCACAGTTTCAGCTAATAAAAACATAGCATTTTGATCCAAGAGCTTTTCTTGAATTCTACTGCTAATAAAAGCGCAGTTTTTATAAAAATATCCTTTGCAGTTTCTCAAATGCAACAGATGGTTGCGTCTTCTCTTGAAAAATATGGAAATAGTGTCATGCATCTCAGAAGTAGTCCATCCATAAGCTCGTGTTTCAAAAGACTATGATTAAAGATAATGTATCTTCTGACAGATTACCGCCTGACTATGAAAGAGAAGTATGTAACATCAAATGAGCTTTCACTTATCCCCAATTTCACACCCAGTCATCATATATATCATAAAATATTGGTATCCCGGTATTACTCCACTTTTAATTTCTCCCAAAGGATGATCCAGTCAGTAGTAAACTCTTCTCTGAATTAAAAGTCACAATTGGTTGAAACCGAACATTTGCACACCAGGCACAGAACAGAGTTACACATTTATAGGGTTTTTATCCACATTTGCATGTGGTACTGGGGCAGTTGCACATAATTAATGCATGGGGTTTTTACTTATTATCAGAAGTCTGTTACTGAAGTAGGTAGCCCCAAGTCCTGCAGGGAATGTCACATATCCTCTAGATGTCTCTGGAGATTAATTCTGAGAACATTATAACTCTGAGCAGGGTCCATTGTAAGGAGTCAATCGTTATATTAGCATTATAGCTGTTCTTCAATATTTGCTCTGTTGGAAGAAACAGAATATCTTTGTGCCTGCAGTCTTGACTCGAGGCTACCCTCCACATGCACACTAAGCTGTTATTTTCTTTCAGATATGTTTCTATCTTGAGATTTACCTCTTCATTTTAGCAATAGTATTTACTTTTGTTAACATCTCAGTTACTTACAGTAATATACCATAGTTCTATAATATTCTTTGATATATCCATATTAGAAATTATGCAGGCAAAATATTGGGTGAAAGATGCATGGTTGAATTTCCACTACGGGAATCTGCTTCACAAAGCTGCACATTACACTACTGATTTTTAGTATCGTTATACTAACAACTATTAAAATGTAAATAGACATACACTTTGGATCTACACACTTTATTTTACGATGTTTGCCATGGAAACAGAACAGTCCCTGGGGATAATAGTTTTCCGTAATTTTATAAGTGATTGTACAGCAACTTCTGCAGACAAAACACAGTCTACTACATGTAGTACCATACTGCTTCTCTGTATTGGACCAAGGCATAACTTATCCAAAACCCACTGGTGTCACTTTCCATTTAGTTCAGCTGGCTTTGAACAGGCATTTACGAGACACCCCCAGAACAGCACAGCTGCATTTGTGCAGATATTCCCATCAGAGGGAATGAAACAACACCCTTACAAAGAGCACAGATGTTGAGTTTGAGAGCCATACTGTGGGCACATGGCAAACCGAAACATAAATGGACATGTTTCCCTGAGAAGAACACACAGACCTCCATTTTTGTAAACTGAAAATGCTACAGAAAGATACTTGTTTGCAGCAACAAAAAATGCCATCTCTTGTCTCAAACAGTAATCTGTATTAACTGGAAATAAGCTATCATTCAAGAAAAGTGCAACTGCTTTTCAGTAATTTTGATCTCCAGCTATTACTTACCTTAATTTGTGTTTTGTTCCATTAAAAACACATCATCAAGAACAAATGTGATCAGTGTAAAAAGACATGACAATAGAAAATGTCGTGCTACCTTTGGACGAGATAGAAAAAAAGCCTGCACGGTATTGTACAGTAGCCACTAGCTAATGTATAAACTCCTTAAAAGTAAATTTACTTCATTGTAAAAACAGTGCTTTGAGCAACCTTGGTGCTTCTCCTTAAGTATAAGCAGGGAGAAAAGAAGAAATAAAAGACACCTTTAGATGAGAGGTTATGTCGTCTCCAAAATCGAGTAAATTTAGTTGCTGTTGCAGCAGAGGAATGTGATAGGAAATTTTAGAGTTGAAGGAGAAATGTCACAGTATTTTGATAAGAGAGCGATGAACTTTTTTTCCCTTGTGCCATTATCAAGGCGAAGCGAACAAAATACATCATTTATAACCCACCGCTCTACCATTATCTCCTGGTGAGACACTTGTTTTAAAACACACAAGGACCTTTTTTCTCTAAGACTAAAGCTCTCTGTGAGGCTCAGTCTTCCTTTATAACCATGAAAGAAAGTTGACACTTGTGTGGGCCAAAGTTTCCAGGCAACCACACAAGGGCACTTATACACCCTCCAGGTCACCCCTCATTCTGAAGTACAGAGGAAGCATATGAACAGTGTGTGTCCCTTTGATCACAGATACCATCTAAAACTGATGTGGAGAGAAAATCCTGCACTTTGGAAGAAAGGCACTACAGTCTCCTCAAGGCTTTTTCTTACCTAATATACTCGGAAACTAAAGGTTAGCATGGTAGTACAGAACTGCTAAAATATTTCTGTCTTACTAGCTGCGAAGTGCCACTGACTCCCTCCTGACGTTTAGTACTCTTGTCCATGTATTTTCCTCCCTGGTTTTGGTTTGCTTTCAGTTGGGTTTTTTGTTTATTTTGTTTTGGGTTTTTTTTTTGCTTGTTTGTTTTTAAATATTAACCTCCAACACAACAGCTCAGTTGATTTACTGTGCAAACCTATGCTCAAGCATCCAATTGTGTACGAGCACCAGAGCGGTGTACTAGAGAGAATTCAGTAGAGGAAACTTCAAGTACTATTTATAGACATAGACAAAATTCCACAACCCTTCCAATATATCAAATCCACTATCTAAATAGAAAATAAAAAATGTATCCTTTTATTTTATGTTGAAAAAGAGGGAAAATATTTGTAGTCAAAGCCTGGTGCCAATTAGTATAACCAATGTCTTCTTAGTAGAACAAAACGTCTCTTTAAGTAGAATTAAATGTACATGATACTAAGTTACCAGATCAGAAGATAACAGGGAAGATATCATGGTACAATATTCTGAAGACCCCCTCATTAGTACTCACATATTTTATTTGTCCTGTAGTATAAAAGTCAGATTCAGACATAAGCAGTCAATTTAACTTATTTCATGAAAACAAATAAAAAGATTGTCTCCAGAAATAGTAGATGAATTTACTGGAACTCTCAGGTTACTCCACATATTCTACATAAAATGTGTTTAACAGCTCAAATGGTTTCTTCTGACTATTAATATTAATGCATTTGCTGAGTCAATGAGGAAAAAACCATGTTATGTGAACAACAAGAACTTTAGAAGGAAAATAAAAGGACGTGTTATTAATTTACATTGAAATGTGCCACATTTCATTCTAAGAAAAAATTAAGAAAATACTGACACAAGCCTAATTATAAAAAAACTGACTGCTTCAAGATAATTTTTAGATGCATAAACACAGGATATACATTTATGTAAATACTTGTCACCTTAAGTTTCAGTCTAACACCATGTCACCTTAAGTCTTAATACTATGTCACCTTAAGTTTCAGTTTTACATGTAAAAAGTGAGAAGAAAATCTATAGACTTCTGAACTATTTGTCAATGTTTTCATCTGGAGACATGTTGTCACAAAAAACCCACCTATATAAAAACCCAAAGAAAAATAAAATAAAATGCTTATTTCTATTTTCTTACTTATTACTTTCTACTTAAACTAACAGGTATTGACATGGTTCTTCAAGTTTTTGTTGATTTTCTCATATTTTGGGAACTTTCCACAAATCACTGAGATGAAATTCCAACCAAATCATTGCCTGATAATATATGTAAAAACTCAGATCATAACAAAATTATGAAACTTAAGAAATAGATTAGTAAGGTGAATATAGTAAGCTATTACGTATAAACATTTTTGTTATCCATTGCACACAAAAAATTAAAAGACAATGTTAAATATAAGACATTTGAAATCTTTTGCAGAATTACATAATATTTCTCCTCATGTTGTAGAAACAGTGCCAGACTCATTCAGATGGATAGATGTTTGCAGCAAGAAAGACTATTTAGAAGTTAAGCTATTCAGGATTTTGAATGAAGTTTCTTTCAAAGATTTACTATAAGACCTATGATTTAATTGCCACACTCCAAAGCTGGTGGGCAGGTCACTCTATTACCCAGTTCCTACATTTAACTTTGGTGGAGAGGGTTTGGTCTAAGACCAACAGAGTCTCTCAAAACAGGATGATAAGTTAATTTCACAGTTATCACGAAATAACATATGATATTAGGTGGTAGCGACATGATAACTCCACTGGAAACAATGGTAATTACATAGTAAATCGTGTCAATGATACTGCATTATCTCCTAACTGTTCAATTAACTCGTGTCACCACTGCATACTATATTTAGAAACTTGCTGATGCAATACTTCCGTATCATAATTGCAAAGATAGTTGAAGAAGATAGCACCTATAATTTTAGAAAGTTTCTATTATTACTTGGTGAAACTATTTCTATTATGAAAAACAAACAAACATCGAGGTGAAAAATGAGACCTAAAGACCTGGAAGATACCACCTAAAACAGAAACAGGTTGGTAAGACTGTCATCAAAGAAACTATTTTTTCTTCTTTTATGTAAGGAAGGAGATATTATTTCATAAATTGAATTTGAATTGGTATTTACTCACCTAAACAAACGGTAAGAGCCCTCAGCCATCACTGAAATAATTACGAATTTAATACCTGAAAAAAGTAACTTTTCCTATGCTGTGCAGATAGTCTGATAAATGCAGATTACTTTATACTAGGAGAATATGCCTAAATTATAAAATTGCACAAATATAAGCAAAAAACTGGACCTTTTCTCTAACTCAGTCAAAATGTTACAGTTTCACCAGGAACACCTTCTCATTTTCACTCATACAAATCAAAAGTCCAGGAAGGTGAAAGGAATTACTCAGACATAAAATGGAATAAAATCCTGTCAGGAAACATGCACGGCTATTTTTCTTGTTATTGCCATTTAATATTCAAGACAGTAGGATAGGATTGTTCTCTTTGAATGGTGTCATGTTCTGTTTGTCCATACACCATTACTTCAACAAGTTTATTCTTAAGCACTATTTTTTGAGTACAGAATTAAATCCTCATGTTTGTACCAACAAATGAGAGTTATAGTCAGTTCAAAGCTAAGACAGATGGAAGGTGTTATCCTGATTTACACCATCTTAAAATCTTGCTCTGCAATAGTCCTTTCTGCGAAAGAAAGGGTCAGTATCCATGAGTCAATCCTTAAATACCAACCAACAGAAAGTTTCAAAAGTCTCTCCATGATAAGGATGCTTTGGGACACAAGCACCTAAGAGAAAAAAAATTTTTGAAAATGTCCCAGAGTATCTTCATGAGAAGACCTGTGGTACTTAAAGCTTTAGACTGCAAAAGAAACACTTCTGAAGCATGAAGTTGCTTTTGCCGTATTTTTCAATTTTCCTTTGTGACAATGCCATTTCATACAGCTTGTTTGGATTTAGAGCACCTCTTTCAAGGCCAGCTCCACCTACTTTTTCATCTCTGCTCATACCAGTTTTGTCGTTATAAAAGCACAAAGGAATCCTCATGATTTTATCGCATGACTCATTTCCAACAAAACCAACACACATAGTTTCAATTCGATATGCATGAGAGATGTGTAAAACTATAGACTTGGGACTCTGGAGGACAAAATAAGCAAAATATGTAACCATTGTATCTGAATCACAATGAAAGTAAAACTCTAATTTTAATACAAAGACTGTAGAGTGAATACACAAATACCAGAAAGACTAAAGCTATCAGACCACATCCTAGACTTGTCCTTGGCTGTCCTAAGAATTTACCACATAACTGTCATCTATAGTGGTCAGCTTGTGCTACAGAGGCACAATATGCAGTTCAAGCAATGCTTCCATTCTCCCTTCCCAGCAGCCATCCTTCTCCCAGTCCCCTGGGATTGTGACACTACTCATCTCCTGTGCATGGTCCTATCCAACTGCTTCTTTGGAAGTTATGGGTGTCACATTGGAAGCTAAATTATTGCCAAATAAGGAAATCCACAAAGTTCAAATTTAGCCCAAATCTATTCCAAAACATCGATATGAATAAGGTATGGTAAAAATTCCTCAAAACTCAATGTCTCTTGTGCTAATTAAGCATTTGAATTTATGCCGACTCCTGTCATACATCCATCAAGTCACAGAATAAATGTACCAACACAAAAACAAAAGAAGAGACATCTGCAAGAGTAAACACAGAAAAACAAAATCAAAATATTCCCCCAAATTGTAAATAATTTAGTAGGTTACACTAAAAAAAAAATGGAAGGAAAAGAGAAACCAGCTCCATTTTCAATTTCTAACAGGAAAACAGTGCAGTGGAAAGAATCCATACTGCTCCAAATTGGGTGACTTCTGGAGCACTTTTTTTTGCTATTTATGGCATATTTATATTTTTTGATTTGGCAAAGATCTTCTGATTTTTGAGGCACATGAGACATGAGTTCAACTTTCTGAAAGTGGTCTGAATTATGAAACCACAAATCAAACAATCCTGATGTAGTACACTCTGTTGCCAACTTCTGCCAACTAATGTTGCAGATAATAGTGAAGCTGAAATTAAAAAAAAGGGTTGGTTTGGGTGTCTGGGATTTTTTGGTTTGTTTTTTGGTTTTTGGTTTTTTTTTTGCTTTACCATCTTCCATAGAATTTTTGAGAAACAAGACATTTCTTTTGAATCAGATATCCATTATCAATTTGGACAGAGAGCGTCTGAACCACTATTATCTGCAAATGATTTATGAGGGCAGGTATTTCTCTACCTGAATGTTTTAGTGAAACCATAAATATAAGTAGAGAGAAAGATTCAAAGAAAAAGCCTTGAAAAATACTTTATATGGGAAGCTACTTCCATCTGATGAAAATTTTAATTCACCATTTATTTGTCTGTAAAGTATTTTCATGTTAGCCAGATCTATCCTCCTTTCTTACTGATATTTTCAACATATTTACTATAAATACTTATGTATTAATAAAATATACTGAACTAAGCCAACTGATCAGACGTCTTCCCATTGACATTAACTAAGAATGTATAAGACTCTGAACCATTATTCAGAAAAAAAGTCCATTCAATATAGCACTGTAAACCCAGAGTTTTAAGTTGTTCATGAAGAATGTCCTCAAAAATCCTTAAAGCGGTAGTATTCCCTTTTCTGTTACATAACCCGCAACATATTGAGCATCAATAAGGGAGTCATCCTTTGGGAGTCATCCATCTCCTCTTCTAAAATCGTGTCAGTAAGTCCTTCTCCTAAATGGAGAAGGATGGTTTTATACAACAGCTGTATGTGGAGTACCTACTTTAAGGTGGAGCAGGTATACTCAGCTCCTTCAGACTTCTCTTCCAGACTCAGTTTGCTGAGACCTTGAGATTATGTTGGAAGCACCATAGAGTAGTATTGATACAAAAATTCAAAACCAATGTAATGACCATTTTGATTTATGTTATTGTTTCCAACATAGCCTATTTTATGTAAAAGACAAAAGGAAAAAGCAGAAAAAAAGGCCTGTTCTCCATGGAATTGATTTTTTAGTTGTTAATTTCATCCTCTAGATGAAATTCATGTTTCTCTGAGTTTCCTTTTTATTTTTTTCTTATTTCTGTTTATTATTTCTATTCATTTATTTCTGTTATTATTAATTAGATCAAAAATAAGTTTCTATAAATTGAAATGGAAAGAACCTTTTATAGTACTGTAAATGTCTTCAGGCAAAGTAAATGTTAGGGGGAAAAGCATGTGCCTACTAACATTCAGTTGCTAAAATAGAAATTTACATGCATGTGTTTCAATATACTGCCTTTATTAGGACATTTAGATACTTATCTAACAGTCAACTAAAATACACACATGCTGGATTATATTATGTATTTACACTTCTAATAATGTATGTATTAACCATGTTTTCTACCAGAAGACTTCAAAATGCTGGAAACATAAAAGGGAATCAAGCATCACATCTTCCTAATATATCAAGGTAATTCTTGCTTTCTTTCACAGTTAATAAAAACAATTTATCAAACCTAATTGAAAGTCTTTCAGTTTTGTGCAGCTTAAGTTGGGCTTGACTTTAGAACTTGACTTCCAGCATGTTTCTAATTGACCAGTGAAGCCCTTTACCTGCAAAAACCAGGACCTAGATACCCAGAATAGGGGAATGGAAAATCAGGGTCAAATTTTAGGCGTCAGGAAGCTGGTCAGTGTCACAGAGAAAATAACTCTGTATATTTTTTATATTCTGCATTTAAGTCTCAAAAACCATCTGGTTTTCATACCATCCATTTTGAAAACTGAAGAGAATAGAGAGTTTTGTTTGCTTTATATAACACAAAATGTATAACTGTAACGTGTTTATGATTTCTTTGCTTCTATAATAAGTATTATTCTTAGCTATGAAAACGCAATAAATATAATATTGCCCAAGTAATCTGGGGAAACAACTTTCACCATGGTGAAGACACCATTAGGAAGACATGCAAGATCTTACTCAGATTTCCTTCCTTGTATTTATTGCATAAAGGATCATACATGGAATCCACTCTACTGGCTGTAGAAGAGTTCATGAAAGGCAAAAGAGGAGCCTACAGGCCTTTCACACCCTTTTTCAGCTCATTGCAAATGGTGTGTTCATCACAGAGACTAAATCCTTCCTGTCAAGATATGAAGAGTTCAGTCAGGGCTGGTAATCCAGCACAAGGAGGAGGAGGAGGGAGAAATTAAATGGCCAAGAACCACTGCAATAAGGGTGCAAAGAAAAGAGGAGACTGCCACTGCAGTGGGGCTGCACAGAAATACTTAGAACATCCTGCAAATAACAATGTTCAAATAAAATACTGTGATGAAAAAATGCTACATTTTATTAATGCATGGTTATGCAGTAACATAAACACATAAAACATATGAATTGCCAGAAAAATATATTCTCTGTGTATGGCTAAAAATAACCATATTTACAATTGATGGGTTTTGCATGACCCTATAAAACAGATATTATGATACACAGGATTTTAGCAATATAGTTGCTAGAGTGAACAAGAAAACCATTTTCCATCAAATTAGTGCCTCCTTCTCCCTAAAAAGTATCTGACTAAAGCAGAGATAATGTAAAGTTCAGCTATCAAAAATGGCTTCATTAAGAACTTTAATGAAGCACATGGGAGCCATTTATTGACTCCTCAACTATTAAGACATAGCATTATTACTGCTTTAATAGTATTTCCATTTTCATTTAGGAAATAACTAATCAAGGGATCAATGTACCAAAGACTTTATTTTCTCTCCCATGGGTCACTGAAAGTACATTTTTTAAAATGCAAAAAACGTAAAGGCAATTCCCCCCAGTGCCATATCACATAAGCAATTTAAAGAAATAACAAGGAATGCTAAAGGTCAATGGCTCCTGATCTAAGCCATGTTATAAAACAAATGAAAATTGTTCGTGGTAATTCTATCTTTCTGGTGGAAGTAAGAGATCGCTTTCACATCAAAGAGGCTTACCTCCAAAGTATGCAAAGCACCTCCACCCTGACCTGCTGTCAACCTGTGAGACATTTCTATTTCTCAGCCTCACTTAGAATGCAAACTACTGTTTTCCTGGTAGTTCTCACAGCTCCACTTCCTTTGAGGTACAGATGTGTAGCCAAAGAACCCAATCAGATAACACCCATTTACATATTTATAAAGTCTCCTGTAAAATCTCGTATCAATTGTTGCCACTATATATAGTCCTTTCAAAGTATCTTGTGGGCACAAGCGCTCCACTGCACTGCTCCCTTCAGGAGTCCAGATATATCGTATAATGTGATTTCAATGTAAATGTGGCCCATCACACAATCATACCACTTCACAAACTCTTTTCTGCTGGGGTAGCTTAAATCTAAACACACTCAAGCAGCTTGCTGCACTGGAGCAAGATTTCCTCCACATAAAAAAAGTCAAAACCCCCAACACAACAATGCCAAGGAAAAAAAAATCTGAACATTTTCTGCAGAAAGATGGGCCGTCTCCAAATCCTTGTGCCCTATCAGACAAATTAAAGTAAATCAAGCATGAAATGAAGCAGAAGAGCCCCGAGATAAGGCTCCTTTAAGTCGTTTACAGATTAGGATAGAGAGAGGTGCATCTGGTCTCTGGCAGTGAAGGAGGCCAGTTTCTCATCTCACAATAGCAGCCTGTGTATAGGATTACCTTACCTTGTCACTGACAAGGGAAAAAGCGCCTGCAAAATGTCTCTAACTAACTTCCTAATGTTCCCAGCTAAGTTCTCTTATTAAAGTATTAACTGTTACAATGATAGAAATAAATTTTGATAAAACAAAATAAAAACAGACACTAGTCTGATTTATGAGCTGGTCAGACACTGATAAACTGGAGGCTCTGCTACCAGCAGATGAGCCTCTTCTCTTATCAGTCAGGATTTCACTGCTAGAGACTGCAGATAACTTCCCAACTGGAATTAGTGATTCAGTGAACTGTATGTTACTGGTCAGACTGGTGCTCTAACAGCACCTAAAAAGGCTTCCTGTGTTATCCGATGGGATTTTGGGCGGCATGCAGTGAGATGTTTCCCGGCTGGAAGTGATGGTTGAGCTCAGAGGTCTGCACAGCTTATGGGTAAACTGGTGCTCCTGCGGTGGCAAACCAGCCTCACTCCTCTTATCAGCTTCTACAAATTGCAGGCCTATCTTCCTGCCTTCCTTCCTTCCTTAGGAAGACGTGTCTCTCCTGCAGCGCCATCATCCACTTCTGCTTCTGCCCTGTGGTCCCTGTACCCCAGAGACCATACCAGTGTTCCCATGGGTGACTGGCTCCCACTATTCCTGTGCCACCCTATGGGCGAGACCTGCCCAGCAGTGCCCAGGACAGCATCCTGGCCAGCCCAGCAGAGTCTCAGCTGGTGGCACTGAGAGCACTCCAGCATCATGCTGAAGACGGCTGCCCCAGGCTTGCAGAGGTAAGGCAGTCCTGGCAGTCTCCCCTTTCCATACACTTCAACCTTACCACACTCAGCACCTTGTAACTGGGACAAGAACACACTGCCTTAATGACACTGCTCTGGATGTGCCCCTAGTTCTGGTGTTGTGTGCTCCCTGCAAATGCAATAACTGCTCTGGTGCAAAGACACATCTTAGCACTTTAACAAACTGAAGTAAGGGTTCTCTAGGAAACCCAGCAGTAATCAAGCAGCATTATTTATTAAGAAGAAAGCAGGTAGATGCAAGCTATCACATACTCATAGCTGCATATGTACAAATCCTTCTTCAAAGGAAGCTATGTAACAAATCAACTTAAAATTAGTGCCTGCTTTATAATTTCCACCTTTTAGTCCTCTTTGTGAATACTGGAAAAATAAAATGTATTTCTGTGGACAAAAATAATACAGTCTGGATACCAAAACAGCACTATTAAAAAGAAAAGAAAGTATTTTTCACTCCTTAAAGACATTTTACGTCACCTGTCCTTACATAATGGAATGAAGACCTAGAGGATCTCTAATTCCAGTGCCAATGTATGTACTGAGTGTTGTGAGGGTGAAACCACATACTATGCTTTTAAATTTGCTGCAGCTCTAGAGTGAAGAAAAACTCCCAATATTACACTACCACAAGCTAGAACTAGATTGAGATAGCACTAATTTACCCTCAAAACTCTACAGAAAAGGTGTATGTGCACCCTTATGTGCCAAATGAGAGTATTTTAAAGTAGACCTTAGTATTTGTTACTTATATGCAAAGACAGAAATGACACAGAAAGCAGAGTATAATTTTACTGAACTAATCCAGAAAGAATGTAGGGCAGGATAGAAGCAAGTATGAAATCGTCCTTCAGGCTTTAACTGCCAGACCCTAAATCGATGGTGCTTCAGGAAATCTTTCTAAATGTATGAAAAAAGGAAGGCAGAATGCGCTGCATCTCAGCCCAATGCACTTTCTCCAACCAGCCCTCCACACCACACTGGATCTCTTACATTCTTCCAGCATGTTTGGAATATTTGTAAGAATGTCTCCAGCTCCACATAATGTTCACCCCAAATGAACTGAGGTGGGTTCTGCCCCTCCAAAGCTGCCCACGCTCAGACTCCTCTGAAGCAGTGATATCCCCATACTGGCCTTGCATACTGCACACTCTAAGGTTTTGAGGATCAGCGGTTTATTTTTTTTCTGAAGACTATTTCACTGCCTTTTCATTTGCCAGGCATCACTCATTGCTATGAAAATGAAAAATGTGCCATATTATCACCCAAAGATCTCACGAGCTAACTGTGTTACAAACAGGACAGGTGGATGAAATTATGCATGGAAACACTCCCACAGGAGGCACCTTTCATCCTTTGGAAAGACTGTCTGGACAAGGGAATGGCAAATGAAATTTCTTTCCTCACTAACTGTCAAGACTAATTTCATCTGTCCTCAGCACTTTCAAGCACAACGCCTCCTTCCCAATGAGAAAGATGAAATTCTGTTTATATGTGAAAAATGACTGCTCTCATTTCACTTCTTACTCTACCTTTTAAACATACACTGAAAAACTGCAGCAGTGCAGTACCTTATTCTGACACATATGATGAAACCATGATGAAAAATTATTGAGTGTCTTATTCTGTCTGCATTTTGTATGAATGAATAATCCAAAAGGTAGAAGTGCCCAAGCCCTCTCTATGAGATGAATACACGTTATTTGCAGTTGATGCTCTTTTCGGAGTCGTATGCCAGTGACATATGAAGGCACTGTGAAACACAAATGTGATCTACCTGTGTTTTGCACTCATTTGTTTATGTTAATTTTGATGTTTGCACAAATATACAAAGGGTTTGTGGCAAAGGAGGAACAAAGTATTTATATTTGTACCCCAAAATTATTCTCAGTAAAATGAGTTTATAATTCTCTTCTGTGCAGAGAACTGATACATTTACACATCTGTGACCAATCGATGATATCTAACAAGCACTTACTGCTTGCTGCTTTCAAGTAATAAACTAATTTAGATTATGCCAAAAAGGGGCAAGACTTATTTTCCAATTTATTAATACTATGAGAAAGTGACATGTTTACATGATATTTGTAGTGCACCTATTTTTGTAGCAGACTCACAAAATTCTTAGGACAAATTTTTGTTACCTCATTTTATCTGAAAGATTCAAAACTATTTCACACTACATATATATACTATATTATGTAACACAATTTCACACAAGTTCCTTTAAAAGCTGTAACTGCTGCCATTTCCAAAAGCATTTTCAAACTTGATAGTCCTTCTGAACTATACACGCAAACCAGATTCTTATTGCTATGTATGACCTAGAATGGGATATTGTTATAATAAATTATATGGATATTAATGACTTTAAATGCTAATAAGCAACAACTGTATGGAATCACTTCTTTAGTATTGATTGCAGTGCTGATTAACTACTTGCAGATTCTTGTTAAAAAAACCAAAGGAACTGAAGCAGTTCTAGATCCATCAGTAGTTTTGGTGATCTTTACGGGTCAGTGTTAACAGTGTAGTACATAATAAAATGTAGTATGACCCTGCTTAGGAATAAATGCAAGATGGCATTTTAGTCCGGTGGCCTCTATCAACAAACCAATAAGAGCATTATACAGTTTTCTTGTTTTTACCAAAAACTAGACCTTTGACTACCACCATCAGTTTCAATTATTTTTCTGTTCCATTCTCACAACATTCAAAAGCAACAAGAAAGGTTTCAGAACGCTCATGGATCTGATATGCTAAAATGAACTCCACAGATTAATGGATTCTGAAAATACAAAATGCCACTCTGCTTTCTGTTTTATACATGTATTACCTAGTGCAAAGCTTCTGACGAGAGATCCTCAAAGCCATGGGGATCTGCAACACAAACATAAACTTTCTCTGATAATCCAGTATACTACAGACAGATG
This sequence comes from Chiroxiphia lanceolata, assembly GCF_009829145.1. Lineage (NCBI taxonomy): Eukaryota > Metazoa > Chordata > Aves > Passeriformes > Pipridae > Chiroxiphia > Chiroxiphia lanceolata. The sequence continues at coordinate 20,066,636 of NC_045637.1, forward strand.
AAGAACTATGTAGGTTACTTTAGACTTCAAGATGACACCAACATTGAATTTTTTTTTTGCAATCAGTATAGTGTGAGTGCCATGATGCAGTCCTTATTGTATTCAGCCATGGAGACTCCCTGTTTCAACACGCAGGTACATGTTTACAACTGGGTCAGTATGCAGGTCATAGTCAAGATGAGTGAAGACCAAGACCTCGGTTCACACTCCAAGGTCCGGGAGATGCCATATGCACTTATACCCTGTTACAGTACTTCAAATAGATTTAATTTTCAATTGCTTACCTCTAACCATCTATGAAACAATTTAATGATTTAGCCAGTCTAACCGGAATCCATCTTAACTGTATGAAACTTTTGCTATTCCTTAAAAATATCCTATTAGAGCTACAGATAATATTCTGACACTTTATAAATGAGAACTGAACTATTGTAAGTCATGAGCTTAATTTCATTGATTTATACCATAAAGTAGATTTAAACTGACTGATGCACTTCCAAACAAAAACACAGTGGAAGACAATTGAATGCATCATACATTCAATATCTTTACAATACCTTACAACATACTCATCTGACATATGGTGTTATATTTTTAACAGGCTTAGGTTATGAATTAAAACAGGATTTGATACATTTAAAGAAGAAATGTAAAAGAGTCATGGTGTATTGGACTCTATTCCTCTACTGCAGATCTGATTTCACTGAAGCAAAGCTGGTCCAAATGAGAGAACTTTGAAGATCACAAACTATTACCAGGAGTTTTAACAAACTAAGTGTGTGCAGGATGACCAAGTTTGATAGACTACATAAGCTCAAATCTTAAAATCAAATCAGCAACACATGCAGCAACTTAAGAGAGGGCAGACTGTTTTACCATAGGTTGTCTTTCTTAAATTCTTGTACCAACAAGGTAACTGGGTTTTACCATTCTGAATGTACGTCTACTTTGTATATTCTTTGTGTGGCATAGAGGTATTTGAGGTAGCATAAATATGAAGTATCCTAAGCTGAAGAAACAGTCTAACCAGGGCATCACAGAAGTAAGCAGATTAAATTAATATTACTAATTTCTCCCCCTCCAACTCAATCCCAACTAATTACATTAAACCCATTGTTATTCAGCTAAGTAACAGCTCTTCCTCAATCAGTTTCTCCATGTATCTTAGGAAACGTGTATTCTTATTACATTGCAAGTATAGACAGTTAATGCAAAGTAGCTGAGAGAACTGATTAAAAGAAAGACATAGAAAGATAAAGGTAGGTAAAATGACAGATTACTCTTAGCATCCAGGAAGGCACAATTTTAACAGCTATTGTCCAAGACTCTCTTAAGCTGATTTAAGATATGACCATATATCCCACTAGAGCTTCCATACATTTTCTCAGGTATACTAAAAAAAACTTTTCTGTTAAAATAAAACTCATTTGACACCTTTGTAAACCTATGCTCAAAGGAATCTAGACTTAAGGACTTATGATAAATAGTACTGGAGACAGACCATCAGCCTAGAGTTCAGGACAGAAACAGACAGAAACAGGCCCCTCTGAGCCAATGTCAGTGGTCTTTGTTGAATGAAGCATATACTTTGCACAGTAGAAGCATCAAACTTCATTTCTGTTGAAATAAAACAATATATAAAGTAAATAAAATGAAGAATGAAACCTTCAGCTGCTCTCTCAACAGTCTCTATAATAACTCTTAAAAAGCACAACAACCAGTATTATTATGCTAAGCAGTACCTATTCATATATTAGCACCCAGTATAGTATGGCCAGTCTTCGCAAACGAAGATTTGGGAAGGGTCTTTACCCTTCGAGCCTGCACAGTGGATTTTTTAGGTGAGACACAGTGTGCGCTGAGCTGAGCCCACCCTTTAATCCTAAGGTTCATCTACCGGGGCCAAGCGAGCTTGGACAGTGGCAGGAGGTCCTCAGGACATAGGTTTGTTTAGAGTGACCTTCTCTCAGATGGATGGCCTTACAGGGCTGATGAGCTCCATCTGCCCGGGGGAGTTTTGAAAACCCCACAAATACTTGTTTTAACAGACTTACAAATACATTCAAGTGTTCTTGATTGTACAAACTCGCAGCACCAAAGCCATTTTTTAGGGGAGTGTCTGAACTGCTGTTCATCAAAAAACTGTTGGCTATTTTTACTTCAAGGATACAAGTGTATTCCTCTCCCAGCTCTTTCTTGCACGTCTCATATTCTCTCTTTGCACAGATTGCATATTTAATGCCAGTCAGTTTACTAATTACTCCAAAGTTAAAATGAAATCTATATTTATAAACGTAGATGAGGGTTCAATTATTCCTTGCTCTCAGGGCTCTGACACTTGAAGTAGGGTAAGAAGGGGAGCAGTGGAAGAGGGAAGAAATTTTCAAAAATGGTTTAGTTTGAAATATTCTAATTCCCATTAGAAGCATGCAACTACTTTATCTTTCTTCTTTTGCCATTAATTACAAATAAATTCATCTTTCTCTTGTGAAGCCTGAAGTTTGTTGCTGTTAGATGAGTTACATTCAAACTCCAACAAAAAAGATGAAGCCAACATTGAAATTCATCTCACAGTCCAGAATTTACTTAACGGCCAGCCTGTGCGCTGTGATAAACGGAATGATGATCCGGCAACATGTCTTTATCCATGGTTTGCTTTAATTAACGCTGGCTTGTTTGTTGAAAAGATGATTAATATGCCAATGAAAATTGCATAATTGAATACCACAACACTGGCACAATCAGAAAGACACATGCAGTTTTTTGATTAACATTTATTATTATTATTATTATTGTGTGTTTTAATGTACTCTTCTCACTATGAAATGATGCAGTTTTTGACCGAGGTGAGGAAATGCCAGGTTAAGTACAAGATCTTCTGTGGGCAAGAAAAAAGATATGATGCAATTTAAGCATGAAGAAATAGTTAGTTGGTCAAGTAACCATTTTTCCAAACTCAAAATAGAAGCAAAGCCACCTCAGAAAAAGGAAATACAGGAAAAATAACAAGCTATAGCAAAAAGCATAAACATAAACATGAAAACCACAAATGGCAAAGACTATTTAATAAAATGTATGAAAAATACAAATAATATATTCAGTATGATAACAATGAGTATTGTGAAAAGTGAAGGAAAATTTTTAAGAAACAGAAGTTGTAAGAAACTTTTACTGTAAAAGTACCACATTAATAAAGCAACAAAGGACTATCCCTTTCCGGAACTTCACCTGAACAACTGTCCTAACTGCAATTTGTTAACATAGTCATCTGTTTAATTCATGTTATGACTGGTACAACAGTGCCAATAAGATATATATCAGGTTTTATTTTATCTATACTTGGTTGGTTTTCCTCTATTTATCCATCCTTACCATCCAACTTAAGGTAGATATTAATATTATTTAATGCTGATTCTATTGCAAAAACTAATTTTAAAGAGCAGGAAGATCCCTTTTTTGAATACAAAGCTGAATTCAGACTTGCATACCAATTCAATAGGATATATTATAGTTTTGTAGACACTTTCTATTCTGGAAATAAGCTAATAGTAAAACTGACAATTTTTGAGCTAAGGTAAGGCAGAAATCTTTGCAGAGTTTTCCTCCAAAATTAGCATCTACTGACTTCATACTTTCTTCAGTGCTTTAAGCGGGCACAAGAATTTTCTGATAACTGAAGTTCCATTATTTAGATTAATAAACACTTGCACAGGATAACACAAAGCAAATACTGCTGCACCTTTACTATAATCAAACAAAACAAGGAAAAATTCCCACTTATTTTTTTTCTACAAAAAGCAACACAGGTAGTAAGATTTTTGCAACAACTGCTTTCCAAGGATCCTCACATTGTCCTTAGACGGACGAGGGGAAAACGGAGAGAGAAAACTCCCACAGGAAAGGACTGCAAGCACCAGCTGCAACCTTTAATGATTTTTGTGGGTGTAAAGGGACCACAGGAGGTACTACATGCCTCTCAGCACTCCCCAGACAACACCTGATCCTGAGGGCAAGTAGTGAGAGCTCAGCTGAGTAGGTAACACAGCCCGGAAAAGCATGACTGTGCAGTGAGAGAAGGAATCCATCCTTCCTGCTGCATCCTCCAATGCTATCTGTTCTGCCCCATGCTTCAAGCACAGATTCCTCAATACTTTGCTTTGAAATTAATATATTTTTGTAGAAAAATCCTATGTAAGGTAGCACATTGGAGACATACGAAACTTCCATAATTTCTAAGCAAGAGGATCTCCAAGGTCTCTCCCAGCTCACCTGTGTCTTTGGGAGACACTGATTTTCCAGTCTGCAGTTTAGCTTGGGGGATATTTAAGCTCCTGTATACCAACATTTGCAGCTCAGTATCTGGAAAGCACTGGCAGGGCAAACAAGACGAAGGTTTTGCTTTTGAAAAGTCACAAAGGAGCCACAGGAGCCACTACCGCAATTCTTCACACAGCCGTTCTCAGGATAACTAGAAAAGGCACTTTACCTTATGAGGCAGACAGTTTCTCTCAGTTCTTAGGACTGAGAAGAAATACAATTAGGGGTAGAGAACCATATCTACTGTCTGAATAAAAAAAAAGCACTTTGGAAATATCTGATTGCTGAAAAGGTACAAACATTTTAAATGAAACCATACAAAAATACTTGATCAAAATCGAAACAAGTTAGAAAGCAGATCTGAACTGAAGAAAAGCTCATTCTTAGGCATAAATCCCTGACAAGAGCAACCACCGAGGAATTTCTTCAGCTTTCAAGGAATGTAAAACTTCTCAGGGGCATGATCTGGGGAAGAATGAAGTGGCTGGAAGTACTGAGGCCCCCCACCATATGCAACATCTATACCAGGAAAGACTCAGCCCCACACGAAAAGCTGCTAGGGGAAATACTACCTTGTCCATTATGGGGGCCCATAATCAGATCAATCTTTTCAGTTTCTCTGATAATGTAATCTTGCAACTTGACTGTTTTCCAAATATCTTCAAGGTGTGGTATCAGTAGATTCAAACTTTAAGTTGTAATAGATACCATTGTTCATATCACTGCATAGATTGCAGAGGCACATACTGCTTAACTGCAGACCATACCTGCTGTCCTGGACCTTTCTAGGTACGAATTTAATAGGTCTTTTTCCTAAAATTTTATATGAAAAATGTATATTAAAAAATATAACAATGTTCAGCTCTACAGCTACAAAGTTTGTTTCATGTTTTTGCTTTTTAATTTACCTTACTTTTGAAGTAAATAAAATATTTTGTTTTTTTAGTTCTCAGAGTTTTTCCTAAGTACTGTAAGCTTTCTGTAGGGTTGCAGAAGTAACAGAGGTGATAACGCAGAGGTATGTAAAAGCATGATCAAGCAAGTGCAGTAATAAACAGTCCTCCAGTTAAGGAACTAGAGATCACCAAATGAAATATTCAAACAGCAGATTTAAAATACACCAAAATAAAGTTATTTTTCGGCCCAACAGCAGGGTAAGAGTGTGAAGGCCAAAGCTACAGCAATAACAGAAATTCATACAAACAAAGTTCATCAAGATTATCAAATGTAAATGTAAAGATGCAACTTGTGATCAGGGAAGCTGCAGACTGCAGAAGCCAGGTAGGTATAATAGGTGAAACACCTCTGTCTGCCTGCCATGTGCTTATCGTCTACCCCAGTTCATCCATTACTGGCCACTGCCACAGACAGATACGATTCTAATTAGTTCACTGCTGCCCAGTAGACCCTTAAGACATTTCTTCTGCAAATTCAATGTATGAAACTTCTTAACATTTTCTAAAAATTTGTCTTCCACAGTTTGCAATCACTATAATCCTTTTTCCTGTTTTTTTCTTTTTTTTTTTTTTTTCCAAATTGTTTTCAGTATTTTTCTGCTATGGAGACATATGAAACCCAGTATGTAACTGGTTCCGTCTCACTGCAATGTCAGACAAAGATTTTAATTCCTGAGTAGGTTTTAGGTAATCAAAAGAAGCATACACTTTTTTTCCTAGAGGTTTCTAAAACTCTTTCCCAACTATTATTTTAATAACCTTAATCAAATAATTAATGAAGCTATTGAGTAAAGACAAATAAATAAATCCATACCAAGAACAGGTCTTTTTACATCACTGTCAGATGGTGCCCTAAAAATTAAGCACTCTATTATTTTATGAAAACCTTTTGTTAATGATTTTTAAGCTAGATTCACTCCAGGTGATTATGCCCATATATACAGTAGTTTGAATTAATCAGTTTGGGAGTATGGTTTCCTGAGGATCAGATGTTTTATTAAACGCAGATATCAGATTTCTTCTTTACATATTATGTAATTCAGTATTTAAATATCCAATATATATTGTATTAGGTCTCTTTATTAGAGATGTGTGTTTATCATTTCTGACACTTCCTTAATCTAGAGAATAGACTGAAGCATTGTGGACATGTGAGTTTCACTGACTTGGGAAGGGCTACTTTCTGATTAACTGTTCACTAAATCAGTGAGGCACTCCCTATGTAGCCTTACCAGTTTCTGGACTTTTCATTCCATATACTTTATTCACCCTCTTTCCTGGCTTACAAGCTGAATTATAGGTCAGGTTAATAAAATTAATTACTTTGGTCACCTGTTCAATTATTTTCTTAACAATTCCGATGCATATTACCACGTTTGTGAATGCTACCAGTATGTAATATTTCTTCACATGTTCTTTTTTACTGTAAAATGTTTTCTTCTATTAATTCTATATGCTGTTTTTCAAAGATTTGCTTCAAAAGAAATTATTTCCTTGCCACCATAGGACACGTTCCTACAACTGTTCCAAAGAGGGATAATGTTGTGCCAATATTTTAAAATCAGGAAGAGAATGGCCTGGATAACTGACCTGTCAGTCTGATATTGATACATGACAAAGCAGTTTGAACAAATGATACACAGCTTAATAAGGAATTAAATAAAAGTAATAAAATTACTGCCAATCAACATATGCTTGGGGAAAACATACTAAAATACTCACTTTGTGTTTTCTATTAACCAAGTCATGCTTAACTGATAAAATCATATGCCACCACTTGTCACATTTACTTTTCTGTAACGTTTGACTTAATACAATGCTCCATTTTAATTAGGGGTAAGACGTCACTAGTCAAAAAATAAAGTTTAGTAGAAACTGGACAAATGACAAATATGAACGCTGCTGGTCACTGAGTGGATATATTTCTAGTGAAGCCTGGAAAGTACTGGTTCTTGATTATAGTACTTAACATAATTATGAATGAATTAGAAAAAGGAATCATCATTTAATGATAAAGGCTGAGGAAAAAAAAACAATTGGAGAGGACTAAATAATGAAGAAGGCTGGTACAGGACAGCATAATTAGCTGGCAAATCTGGACTCACTGCATGTGTGTGGTAATAGAGAAAAATAAAATGCCCACGGGACCAAACAATGCAGGACATACCCACAGGGCAGGAGACTCACTTCTGAGAAGCACTGGCTCCAAAAATGTTTGGGGATTCGGGCCTCTTATCAGCTGAACAGGATTTCCCAATTGAACACTGTAGCCAAAAGTGGAAATGCACAGTAGCGAGTGCTACTGAACAGTAGCAATGGAAATACATCCTGATGCAGTGGAAAGGTTGTATTAAAGGGGTAAGATGCCCTGGCACTGCTTTACCATAATTCTGTGGCCAGTTTTCTTTCTCTAGTTCCCAGGAAAAAAAAAGCTGAAAACTTTGAGGACATTTATTGGAAATACAATAAATTAATTAAAAGGCTGGAAAAGATGTCTTATAGTAAAAGAGAAAAGAAATTAAGTCTCCTCAGATTATTAAAAAGAATGCTATGGTTTGACTTGGATGTGAACATACATAAAAGATGAAAACAAATGTATGATAGTGTTCTTGATCAAGAAACAAAAGGTACAGCCAAGATGTTATTACATATTACAATGGCTGAAAACTGCAAGTAGGCAAATTTAGAGTCAGATAGGCTAGACATTTTTAACAGAATATCAAATCAAACTATCAAAAATACAATAGATATTTACAGAAAATCTAAATTCAAAATTTAAATTTCTCTACTCAGCACTGGTAAGGCTACACCTGTAGCACTGTGCCCAGTTCTGGGCTTCCCTGTACAAGACAGACATGGACTACATGTCTGGGGCTACAAAGATGATTAAAGGACTGGAGCATCTCTCAAATGAGGAAAGGCTGAGCGAGCTGGGACTGTTTAACCTAGAGAAGAGGAAACTCAGGGCAAATCTCATCCATGCATACAAGAACTTGAAGGGATGATGTACAGAAGATGGAGCCAGGCTGTGACAGGACCAGAAGCAGTGGGCACAAACTGAAGCACAGGAGGTTCCCTCTGAACATCAGGAAACACTTTTTCACTGTGAGATGACTGACAGAGGTTACCCAGAGAAGTTGTGCAGTCTCCATCCTTGGAAATGTTCAAAAGCTGTCTAGACACAATACTGGGCAATCGGTTCTAGGTAGCCCAGCTTAAGCAGGAGGGTTGGACTAGATGACATTAACAACTCTGTGACTCCATGATTCTGTGGTAGCTGGGCTCAGGTGGTACTCGTTACTAGGGCATCCTAATCCTGGAGTTTGATAAGAAGGGGACTATGCTACAACCCATGTTGTTTAATGTCTTCATCAACGACCTGGAGAAAAGGTTGGCACGCAGTGTCATCAAATTTGCAGATGATGTCAAACTGGGAGGCAACCCATGCAGAGGCAGCCCTGTCATTCAGAGCTGCCTAGATAACTGGGAGGAAGAGGCTTCCAGGAACTTCATGAAACTCAGTGAGGACAAATACAATGTCCTGGGTTTGGGAAGGGAGGAACCCTTGCAGTAGTACAGACACTGCCTGGTTGGGGAACAGATCTGTTGGAAAATACCTGGGGGTGTTTGTTGACAGAAAGCTGAAAATGACCCAACAGTATGCCCTGGCAGCAAAGAAGGTCAACAGCTTCCTGGGCTGTATTAACAGGACCACAGGCAGTAGACCAAGTGAAGTGATTATCATCCACATCTGGAATACTATATTCCAGTACTGGGAATTAGTTTTTAAGATGCTGAGAAACTGAAGCAGTCAAGCAAAAGACTATCTAGATAGACAAGATGGCTGGAGCACTTACCCTGCAGAATATAGAGGGAACTAGACTCGTTCAGTCTAAATAACAGAAGACTTCAAGGGGACATTAACAAAAGCTTTGCTGTTAAGAGGAGATAATCAAGAAGGTGGAAGCAGGCTTGATGCATGCCAGGAGGACAAGAAACACCAGACATGAATTTGAACAAGAAAGATTCAGAATGTATATGGGGAGATACTTTTTATCATCAGGACGGCAAAGCATTGAAACAGGTTGTCCCAAAAGCACATGTATTCTCCATCCTTGGAGATTTTCAAGATCCAACAAGATAAAGGCCCAATCCTCCTGGTGTGATCTCAGAGTCAATCATGCTTTAAGCAGGAGGCTAGACCAGAGACGCCCTGAGGTCCTGCCAACCTAAAGTATTGTAGGGTAAAATATTGTTTTAAACGTATGCTGTGCTTCAAACTGTAACTAAATTCTGCCCTAAAATATACCTTATGGCTTGTCAAACTGGATGTTTTCTCCTGGTCTTTTAATTTATACACTTTATGAATTTCTCATTTTCCTACATGTTTTACTTAGTAGACTTAGTTTCAAATAGTCTACATGTGGTGAATAAGTGGTTTGGCCACTTAAAAATGCACAAACAGTTGCACGTGTAGCTGTTATTAAAGCAGAATTTACATTTATCAATGCACTGATGTCAAGTTGAAAAAAACACCCTAAGAGAAGGGAGATGACAGGAAAAATATCAAACACTAACACAACACTTTTAAGTTTTCCTTCTTTTTCTCTGCAAAAGCATCAGAGAGATTGAAGAAGAGTAACTTCATTTAAGATTCCCTCAAATTTGAGTTTTTAACAGACCATGAAGCATTAGTTTGCTATTCACATCAGCCTAATGAAGTGCCTTTACATTTAAGGCAAACCACAGACACAGGAAAAAATCCTCTGCTATATCTTTCCAGGATAACCCCTATAGTAGGTGATCATAGAGCTTGTGGTTACCTGTAAGAAATTTTGCGAACAAGCAGAATTGTACGTGACTCATGGTTACTGTGCTCTCATGATTTACATAACTTAATAAAACAAGCTCCAGGAGAAAATGAGACTAACATAATCACATAGCATTCAATATACAGAAAAATGGACTGCATTGTACATTAAATTAACGTCATAATGGAAACCGCTCATTGGATGTCATTCCCGAGAGCCTCTGACTTGGCCACTTGTCATGGATTTTGGAAATACGTTCTACTTCATATTTTTAAGCCCTATGGAGACAGTATCATCAAAGGCTCAGCATCAAACCAATTCATTGTTTTCATATGGATCTTTCCATCAACCAGGATCTTTCCTTGGTTGTTTTAACTGAGTGGGGATCCCAAGATATAAAAGCTGTGGAAATAGCCATGTCTCGTGTTCCTGATGACTTGGTACTTCTACTGAGACTCAAGGTGCATGACTGTTTTTGTAATAAACAAAATACCATTACAAACATTAACTACATAGCCTCAAAAGCCCTAGTGAGTGATGCATTCACACACAGAGTGGGATGTAAATCTGCGAAAAATAAGAAAAATGTATCTACTGTTTTATTTTCCTTTAGATATACTATGGATGTGAACATGATTTCCAGAGTTTAGATAACCTTACATCCTCAAACACTGTAACTGTAATTGCATTGCTCAGTGTGTGCAGAGAAAAAAAAGAAATCAAGCTGTAGACATTTTAAGCTAGGTAGAAAGAACTCTGCCATTTAAATCTAGAGAAGTTGTTCCGTCTATGTGACTTAGTTGGTCATGATGCAGTTCTACATAGAAGAAGAAAATAAGATTTAAGATACCTTAAACCTAGAGATATTTGTAACTTTTTTTTTCTACACTGAAAGAAGCCTTATGACTTTTCATTTTTTTTTCTGCTTTGTAAATTCTCTAAAAATAACCTCCCTAAAAACAGTTCAAAAGTACTTTGGTAGTGTTTATCAGCACTCTCAGAACAAGGATGACTTTGTTGAAAGTGTTTCCTGACACTGGAGTTGGCCATTCACTGTGCATTCAAATACATTTTATATGGAACAAAAATGTTAAACATGCATTTAAATACATTAGACAATTCTGAAGTCTGAGAAGCAGAATTTGGCCCCAGTTATCTTTTCTTGTATTTAACTCATCTTATTTCAGGATCCTGTAAGTTAAATAGAAATAACAGTGTAACTATTATCAAGAAGTATCAAATAGGAAACCTTACAGTTGTTACCCTAACATAACTGAGGAAGCAAGTCAATTCAGGAGAGAATTTGAGCATGTATTCTATTTGAATTATGAGCAGAATTAAAATTTTAGCTGTTTAAACTGCAGTTAACAGTTCAAAACTGACTTCAGCTGCCTAAAAACTTGATGTCAAGTATAAGAGATACATCCAGGTTCTGTCTGCAGTAAACTGAGACAGACGTGTTCCAAGAGGTAAAATTATCCCCCTTCTTGTAGATAACTATCTTAAAATGGAAAGAGCAAAGGTGCTTATCTCACTTCATTGACTAAAGACTACCTTAAACTAACTCAGAGATTACTATATTTAGATAAGACAAAATTAAAAGGACTATCTATACATTTCTTGTAATGCTGTTCTTACCCGGATTTGCAAATAGGGAAATATTTGAAGGGCAGCAAAATGTATTTCAGCAGAAATACAGGCAGCAAAATTAGAATGAAAAAAACCCATAAAACATGGTCTTGGTACCCAGTGGGACAGGAATGATAGTGACTTTTCACCCACTTTTTAATCTATCCATAAATTCATATTTCATATGTTTATGAGAATACACTGTGGAAAGCCTCTTTAAAGTCCAGCAATACCCACTACTGAGAGTGGATAGATGATAGTGACATCAAAAAGGCTGAGGCTCTAACTGCCTACTTTGGTTCGGTTTTTGATTCTAAGGTGTTCCATCAGGCTTCCCAGGTTCCTGAGCTTAGTGATAGTAGTCTACAGCACTATCCACAGGACTGGAAGATTAACTAAGGGAGCACTTAAGCAAATTGGACATACACATGTCTATGGGACCCAATGGGCTGAACCCAAGGGTGATGAGGGAGTTGACCAATGTCACTATGAATCCATTCCTCATCAGCTTTGAAATGCTGTAACTTCTATGAGGAGAGAAGCTCCCGCATGACTAGAAACAGGCAAACATTACGCCAAGCATCAAGAAGGACAAGGAGGAGGTTCCAGGGGTTTTTAACACAAACTACACCTGTGGGAATGGTATGAAGCAAATTCTCCTCAATGTCATGACCAGGTACATACACAATAAGAAGGTGGTTTGGAGCACCCGGCACGAATTTACTAAAGACAAATCACACCTGACCAACCTCACTAACTCCTGTGATGAGATGACTGGTTTTGCCAGTGAGAGGGGATAGCAGTGGGTATTGCTGGACTTTAAAAATGCTTTCCACAGTGTATTCTCCTAAACATATTGGTGAAATATGATTTATGGATAGATTAAAAAGTGAGTGAAAAACCAGCTGAACCACTGAATCAAAGTAGTGTGTACAGTAGTATGAAGTCCAGTTAGTAGTGTCATCTCTCAAGGGGTAATTCTAGGGTGAATGTGTTTTAACATTATTATTACTGGTCTGGATATTAGGAAAGAATGCCCTCGAGGTTTCCAAATAATATCGAATTGATGGGAGCAGCTAAGAACCACTGGAGAGCACAGCTACTACTCAGATACCATAACAACCTGAAGAAACGGGCTGATAGAAACCAAATGAAGTTCAGCCAAGGCAAACGCTGAGTCCTGTACCTGGGATAGGTTGGCCCAATGCAACATTATAGGCTGGGCACTGCCCAACTGGAAAGTAGCTTTGCTGAAAAGAATCTGCAAGTAGACAATTTGGATTGTTATTCTCAGTGTGCTCTTGCAACAATGAAGCCTTGTTGCATCCTGGGCTCTGAATGAGTCTGTCGAGCAGGACAAACATACACATACTGGGATGAATCCGGTGGAGGACCACAAGACTGCCAGGGAACTGCAGCAAGGGGAGGCTGAAAGAGCTGGGAAGATCGGTGTTAGGACAGGAAGGCTAAGGGGCTTTATCTGCTGTATGCAAATGTATGATGGGAAGGCTTAAAAAACACCACAAAGCTGCTCTCCCATTGCTCGGGGAGAAGACAAGAAGAAAGAAACACAAGCTGCAACAAGGAAAAATTTTAACTATTTCCACAACATAAGGTAGGAAAACATTAGAACAGCTAAGCAAGGAAATCACTGGTGAGAAAGTCTGCAGATTCTCCATTCTTGGTGACCTTAAACTTTGACCAGGTTAGGCGCTGAGAAACCTGACTTAAGTGAGCCCAGCTTTGAGCTGCAGTTAGACTAGATCACCTCTGGAGGTACCTTCTAATTTAAAGGATTGTATGATTCTAAATGCTGGTGGTATTCATAGTTATTAATAACTATATATTAATAATTGATATATTAATACTTAATGTACTTCTGAATTGAAGCTTTCCTGGATGAAAAAGTCTGATTACATTTAAAAAACATTACCAGTGAAAGGAAAATATTTTACATAGTAATCTAAATAAAAGCCCAGCTTTGCTCTTATTCATAACTCTTGTCAGTTATTCATGCTTTCTCTTTCCAATATGTAACACATATTTTAAATACAAATCAGAACTAAAGACAGAGTCAAGACTTAAGAATTTAGTTCTTAATTGAAGTTCAGTGGAATATAGGTAACAACACTGAAAAAAAGGATGTAGAAAATCTCACTATAACAGCTGCTTATCTTTACATACATCTAGAAGTTTCTTTATTCTGATTCCACAGATGTCTAAACTCAAATACAGTTGCACTCTGAGGTGGTAGGTTAATATCCGTCTAAATCTATAAAAATGAAGAGACAAAGAAAGAGGTTCTCCACCCTCAGAGCAAATCAAACATATCTGAACAGTGCAGAGTACAGCACAGAGCACAGGTGGCACATTTGCTTTCACAAGGAAACTTGTGACAGTGACCACAATTTCATAAAAACTCTGACACAGGAACCAGGACACATGGGTCCCATTTTGTTTCACACTCAGAAGACTCCAACCCATTTCTTTTGGCTCCAAAAATACCTAAAAGGTAGAGAGAAATTCTCCATCCATCCTTTATGTTGATAATAAAGATTTTTTTAGCCGAAAACTCAGGATGTAGATGACACCTTTGCTATGGTCATCATCTAAGGACAGAAAGATGCAAATTTCTGTGCACTCCTTCAGAATTCAGCATATTTTTTAATGGAGAATCAGTTAATTCAAAATAGAATTAATTCTGGAAATACAGACATGAATGCAGCTCTTTCCCTTCCTAACTAGATGCCCTAATCTCAGGACTACAAAAGTCAACACTAATAAAATGGAAGATGGGAGAAAAGGGTGTTTAAAAAAATGGAAAAAATAATTTTCTTGAGATATGAACCAAGAGTCATTTTGTACCGTGAGGGTGGTGTGCTGCTCAAACAGGTTGCCTAGAGAAGCCATGCATGCCCCATCCTTAGAAATACTCAAAGCCAGGCTGGATGGGTTTTTTAGCAACCTTGTCTAGTGGAAGGTGTCCTTACCTATTGCAAGGGAGTCTGAACTAGATGATCTTTAAGGTCCCTTCCAATCCTAACCATTGTATGATTCTATCCAATATAAAATTCTGTCTCAACTTATTCTGTTCTTTTTACTTTCTACGTATTTTTTGCAGCACATCGTGAGTTTTCTTATGAAGTTTTCAATAAAACATCAAATGATTAACCCCAGAAATGTATCAAACCCAAAGAAACATATTTGCGGATGAATAAGCTTCTCAGTTTTGGTAGCTTCTTAGTGCCTGAAAATCATGGCAGGGATTTTCAGAAAGAAAATCAAAAAGAGAAGCAAGACGTTGGTTTGGGACTCTAGTGATGCTGGAACTGAGACTCTGTCCTCCCCTCTTCACAGGCTGCTATTGCCTCAGTGACAGTAATCCATAACACTGAAATGGAAACCTGCATTGCTGTGCTGTAACTACATTAGACCACTCAAAGAGAAAAGATACTCTCAGTATAGCTTGAATAGCCTGTGTTCTGCAGGGCTGTAAACAAGTCTTTAAATCAATATCTATGCCAGTGCAGTATTACTGACACCACATGCTTACTGTTTTTCCAGTCCAAGTAGAACATGTCATAAGTTTCATGCTGTATTTTCTGACAAGTTATTGTTTTGTGTTAAACTTAGACTTCAAGTGACCTGACATTAATGATGTTTATCTACCACTTAGGCAGCTAGATACTAAGATATGTTTCCCTCGTTCCTAGATCAGCCATGCCAGCCTCGATCCCCATTCTGTCACTCTGACTGGGAGCCACCACGAGCAGCAGCGCAAAGATTTTTACAGGAGGTTAGGGGGCTCAGAGCTTTTCTCCTGGTGATAAAATTAGAGAGGAGAATTAAAGTGATTACACTCTAAAAATGACTTACTAGAAGTGACAAGTTTTTTTAACCTAAATATTTTTTAAGTACCAAATTTGTCACTCCTGTAAGTTATATGCTACTAACTGTAAAATTATTTTATTGCAGCAGTAAAAGAAATGAAGTACTTTTAGCGAATGCTTTTAGATAAATCAGGAAGCTTGTATTCACATAAAATTCACATTTTATTTGCTTATATAAGGATTCTTTTATTTTTGACTGAGTTGCTGCAGACCTCTGAATCATGAAAAAAAAATGTGTCCCCACAGCACTGCCAGCTCCCAGTTGGTCTCTCCTGAGCCAATGCAAGCCACAGAGCAAGGTAAAATGAAAAACTAGGTAGTTACAACTGCTGAGGTGGTCTAGTAATGATTTCTAAGATGTATCCAAAGTAGAAACATAGAAAGTATAATGTCACCCAGACTTCACACTAGTTATTTCACACAGGTCTGAATACTGTGTGTGCCAGTACAGTCAAATCCTTCCTGTTATACCTCAAGAGCTCCCACTCAATTTAGACACTTTGTTCTCTGTAAACCTCACTCCACCACATTCCAGTCTGCAGCTTCTTTTGCAAGACGCAGCAGTAGCAAAGTAAATTCAAAAGAATAAGAAAGGTCAAGAGAAATCCGCCATAAAAAACCTTCTGGTTCACCATCTTCAGCAGACCACAAAGATGTTTCAGCCATCCCTTAGACCTTGTTCTGTAACCTCAGAAGCATTTGCTGTTTTACATAGTACCCCAAACTCCAAATCCACTTTTCAGTGCTTGGAAGATGCTATTTCTAGTGACAATAACAGGATGACGCCTTCTTCTTGAAGAATCTACACCACAACTCTTTTCCCCATTCATCTTCCTCTTCCACTTACAAAGAGGGCTACGGTAAAGAGTCTGCTGGGAGAAAAGGAGCACCTACAGGATTTGTCTGAACTACCACCTTTAGTTATCTATGTCCAAGTTATCACAGCTCTAGAAATACATATTATTTAAGTGCAACTGAAATCCTAAGCCAGGACCTAAACTCCCTGTTGAGCCTACAGCACCATGACACTTGTTTGCAGGTGGCAGTGAGATGTTCTGTTGCTTTGTGTATGGTCATAAATGAACACCCCTAAATTCTTACCTAGGTCAGTGTCTGGACAAGTATTTGAGGACTAGTTAGTTGAGTGAAGTGCAGCCATATTGCAGAGCAAGCAATACTATTACATGAGTTAGACAAGTTCAATTATAATCTAAAATTTCAGAAGACCATCTAACTTGACTTAAAAGCCTCATTAAATTCAAGATGAAGACTGGGGTGTGGAGGGGGATGTGTTTCACATGGGTGTGGGACTTCACGGAAGAAATACAGCTAGGCATGACTTAGCAATTAAATTCATAATTATAAGAAATAAAGAATAGCCATTCTCTACACTATGCTTTTCAAACATGGGAATTCGGTACAGAAGAAAAAAAAAGGAGACTTGATGATTTGTCTCTGCATTAAAACTGAGTCTATATACATTGATTATTAATAAAGTACACCATTATGAAGATGAAATGAACTATATCTGTAATAAGTACAGTAGGATTTCATGGTTGTCAGTAAACCACACTATAGCCTTTGAAAACTACACGTTAGGCTTGAGGACTAAGTCTTCAGATGTGCCTTTGTTTGTTTGTTCTTGGCTGAGCATCTCTCCTAGTTCACTTACTGAGAATTCATAAAGCTAACAGGTGACCTAAAAAGAATGCTTTAAATTATATGATAGAAAGATCGAGTGACTGGTTGTGAATATATTTCATGATATATACACAAGATAGATATTTAGAGTGTTTGCAGTATGTTACTACAAACAGGTATAAAAAATCACGTGAGGTTATGTCTTTCAATTTCTCCCCTTCTGGTACATATGGAAAACATTAAAAATTAATGTATTCTCTGTTCTTTCAACGTGCAAACATCCACATGTGCATGTGACCAGTTTTAACACCTGAGCATCTGAAATTGTTACAATTAGCACTCAGTAAACTATTCAGGGGAATCTGTGAAAATAAATTCTAGTATTTGTTCTCAGAAAGGTTTAGATTGGTGCCTGTCTCAGAAATGTAAACAAATAAAAAAAAGTCTTTAAAGGAGGGCCAGTGACTGAAACTCCATCTTCAAATAATAGCTTTAAGTCATGTTTTTGAGATTAGGAAGTACATTTTGGCTTGTACTCTAATCAGTTTTGTGCAATTTTGATTAGAATTTATAATATAACAGGAAATCTTCAAATCTGAAGGAGAGATTTGCTAGTTTATAGTCACATATAAAGTACCAAATAGTGTAGGACAGTGCACAATGCAAAAGATTCAAATAAAGATTTCAGAAATTATATAGTATCAATTTAAAAGGAAATTAATTCTTCATAAAACAGATTTCTTCCTAGCAAATTTTCAGAAAGAAACTAAACCATCCAGAAATCTGGAATTTATAAGCAACTGCTTTCCTTTCTTCTTTTTTTAATGTGTGTGATAAACTATGCACCTCAAATGTATCAAATGCAAAAAGTATTACTATCTCTGAGTTCAATGGATGAGACACACCAGCCATAACTATCTCCAATATACATATTTAGCCAAGGTCTAAAAACGTTTGTTTCCTCTCCATAGCATGTCTTAATAAAAGATGAATAAAGAGAAAAAAACGACAAAAGGGATATCAATGCCAACAGCTTCTTTTCCAGAGTCTTTACACTGTATTCATAACTTGAAGTACAAACCTGGTTGGAGGGGGAGATCATTAAGGAGGGGGAAGCTTGCCCTCTTCATCATGTGTATTTTAACTTACATCTAGAGCCACTCGTATTGTAGGCACGATCCAAACAAAAATGTAGAAAGTTATGTTGAAAAGGAGAACAATTTCTGTTTAAAACAGTAATATCAATTAGAAATAACTAGGAAATTTTTAAGTCTAATTAGGCTCTTTCCCCCTCTGGTAACATAAAATGCCAAATCTTCGAATCATTCACGTACAGCTGGATATAACTCTGAGCTGTACCGCACTGTTACAAGCACTAAGCACAACACAGAACATACGACAAATTTACATGGACTCTGGAGATAAAAATCATCCAGTGAGTCTCAGTTATCTGATTTCAAATTTACTGTCAAGGGGCAATAATCTGTCATTTCAGAACACAAAGGGGAAGAATGATGTTCCTCATTGCACAAAGACATCTCTTTACTTTAGATTATTTCCAAATGCAGCTACTGCTTAAAGGTTTGGAGTCTGATCCTTTTTTCCATAGCACAATGACAAAAAAAAAGCTCAGAAGCCAAGGACAGGGAAAGAGCTGATTTAGCATTTTCCCATTCTAAAATCCCCTGTGAAGGGTTTTAAAGTGTGAAGAAGAAGTGAGAATAGGTAGGTAACACACACTAGAGCTAGTTCCATTATTAACTCTTCCTCCGCAATTTCAGGAAGGGTTAGAAAGCAACAGAGAAGGCTGATGAGGGAAGAGGAAAGGAAAATTTTTTTAGTTCTTTGATATTCATTTATTATTTAATCTGGTACATGAAGAAAAGAAGGATATAGAACGACTTTGTCATGCGCATGAAACTCGAGACTT
This sequence comes from Chiroxiphia lanceolata, assembly GCF_009829145.1. NCBI lineage: Eukaryota > Metazoa > Chordata > Aves > Passeriformes > Pipridae > Chiroxiphia > Chiroxiphia lanceolata. The sequence goes on from NC_045637.1 coordinate 20,085,810, forward strand.
CTTGTTGATTCACATTTTTATTATTCATTTTTGATAGCACCAGCAGAACCCTAGACAGTGGGGATGGAGGAAGAAAAGAAAGTAAAAAAAAAGGATTCTGCACATTCTCTAAAGAGAAATTATGAAACTCTTCCTCAAGTTAAGAAACACTCCTAATGGCTTCCCCTCCTACCTTCAATTATTGTCCTTAAAAAGCACTGTTTCACTAGCTCTTCCTTCTTCCTCTTCCTACCAGCACTCCACATAATCAGTCTCAAAATTCAACCACACTGCATACATAATCTTAATTCACTTTTTTGTTGATTCACAAAACTTGTTATGTTCAGTCTCTAAAAGTAACTATTCTTTCCTATTTCCAGTATTAAAAACTTGTGCTGACAGTTCAACTGTTGTTAGCACAGGCTGGAGCGGTGATTTCTTCTCCAAAGCATTCATCACATCAGTTTCCACTACCTCCAAAATTATACCATTAAAATAGCATATCTATATGTCCAACACCATCAACTCTTCCTTCAAATTGTCTCTTAATAAAACAGAATTGTGAGATCCCTGGCCAAGAATTCAAGACTCTACAATTCCAGGTAAGGCCACATTTAACACTACTGCCTTTAAAACCCTTGTTTAATTGATCCCAGGTAGTTTTGAACTAGCATACCACCTCCTTAAAGCTCACTTAATGGCATTATCTGTTTCTATTTGATTAAATACTACACCCTGCTCCCGCAGACATGTTTAACTTTACAAACCACTATATATCAAATAGAGTTAGATACCTAAACAACTTTGCAGATCTTAGCCAAGATCTCTCAGTAATTACTGCAAAATTATTTCTATCTCGTCTTAGATCACACCTTCAACAGGAAAGCTCAGGTTAGTCACAATATTTTCTACACAATTAAACCCCATATGGTGAGACAATGCTCCAGAGGATCATCAGAGGACAGTCTTCCATGTTTTCCATAGGACTTGGGCCAGGACAATAGACGCAGAACCTGTACCTCTAACTTGGACATCTATGGATATTTCAAGATGCTTGCAAAGACTGTCACACTTTTAAAGAAAATGGCCATAAAATTCCTTGGGGATGGTGCCATTAAAAAGTCTTAATTCCTGACCTGAGGTACACAGATTTGTTTAAGGCTCCCTCAACATAAAGGACTACTCAGAATTTTAACATGTAAGAAGCAGCTTACCTAAGTTAACGGGTTAACAGAAGTCCATAGACAGGTCACATACAACTGCTCATAAACCAAAACTAAAGCTATCTTTGAGGTTTAAGAGTAATAGTATTTAATACAAGATTTTACTAAACCATTTGGAAATTATTACTACAGCTTGTTACACAGGGATTTGAGAAGAGGCTTGGGGTTTCGACATGCACCATTGTTCTCTAAAATATAGAACAGTTCATTAATATACTCTCTGATCACCATTTAGTAGACTGGGAGTACTCAGGAAACAAAGCACTCATATTTGTACAAAAATACAGCCATATGTATGTATTCACAGAACTAGGCATTTCCAGGAATCTAAAATTTTTCGGTCCTTCTTCTTAAACAACATCATTTAACCTTTCTAAATCTGCAAGTCTAAGATCAGTTGAAGGCCACTCATTGGCAAAAATCTATGTGATGGCAAAGTCTTCCTGCCATACACCTGATGATGCCTTATTGAACCACCTTCTTCCCTGTGTGGCTATGCCAGAGAGGAGATGTCAAACAGCTGTTTACACTTTACACTTCAGTGATGGTTGTTCTCAATCAGCTCCAGTCCCATTACAAAGCCAGGGAGCAAATGAAATCATTCCTTCAGACAGACCTACTTGTGGATGCCCCATTCCTGGAAGTGTTCACGGCCAGGCTGGATGTAGCTTTGAGCAATCTGATCTAGCGGAATATGAGGAGGAGGGTTGGAACTAGATAATCTTTAAAGTCCTTTCCAACTCAAACTATTTTATGATTCTGTAGTTCAATCCCAGTCCATAAGGTGTCATTTCCACCCTTGTTTTTAACTACTCAGTTGTTGTACCCTATAGCCTTCCACTCACAACTGAACAAGCCAGACACACCTCAACATCATTAAAGTTATACAATTTCTTTTGCAACAAACTAGATGTGATGCACTTTGCAGACACCTGTATAAAAGGAAAAGCTTTGGCTATGCCACATTACTGTGCCACCAAACCATAAGTATTTAACTTTGACTTCTCTTTTTTATTAACAGAGGCATAAGCATAATCCTCCAGGCATGAACGCCAGGAAGGCAAGGCAATGAGAATAAATGTTTAATGCTACTGAATGGGCATAGCAACTGTACTCCCTGCCTGCAGCTAAAGATCACTACTACAAAGGCATTCTTCCAGTTATCACTACTAATAGTTGTTGCTGGGCAGGTATGTAAATAGGAACCATAGTCTAAAAGGGGGGAGGTGTTGGGGGGAGATTAAAAAAAAGAGTTTAATAATTTTTCTTACAGACCAGAATTCTGCTAAAGAAATTTAATCCTTTTTCCAATATGGAAAGAAGCCAACTGAGTACAAGTTTACTGCAAATTCAGTAAGTGTGTGAACTCCAGTAACATTGATTGTAATAACCCCTTCCTCCTCCCTGAAAAAAACCCAACGCCCCCACCTAAATAGGCTACTCAGACTGATAAATCCTTCCCTCTATTTTTCCCTCCCCCATAAATTGTACCTTCAATACAGCCAGAACTTCCTCAGATCAGAGGACACTGTCAGTGCAGGCTGACCAATCTCAGAGGGTTTTTTTCCTTTTTTTTTTTTTTTCTTCAAGATACTCCGTGTTAACAGCTTGAGGGGGTTCAATCAGCACTGCTTTGATCTCGGCTGGAACTATAATTATTTAACATTGTTACAAGGATTTCTATAATCCATCCTACCATTAAATCCCTTTTACACCCTCATCTTCTGAAGGCTAATCTGCATCCGTACACTCAGTTTGTCTCTTCAGCTGGTTTCATCAGGCTCTGGCATTCTCCAACATCCAGAGTGATGGTTCTTTTTTTTCTAATGAAATCATTTTCTTTCAAATTGAAAAGCACAAAAGGTCTTGTGCATTTGCTACCTTTTGATGAGATAGCTATATAACACCAATATAATCCACTGTTTGCTGCAAACTTCCTCCCAATTTCATAAAATTCATTTTCCCTGTGGTGTTTTCGTTGAATTGATGATACCTATGCGTGTGCTATATACATAGCTGAGGAAAGAAATAATCAAATGAACACCAGTAGATACTCCTTGAAAATACACCAAAGTTAAGAGCAGTAATAGTGTGCTTCTTTCTCTATATACTCTCCTTGACAAATGATGTAGGAAGCACTGTATCCAAACTTAGATAGCCAGGTAAATAAATCTGGAGTGCTTGAAGAGAAAACAGAAATGCATGAAAGACACACACCACATGGAAAAGGGACTTTAAGAGAATCAAAGGAAACAAATAACAGAAAGAGAATGAATAGAGAGTAGAGTAAAAATGAAGAGCATGAACAAAATCATACCAAGAATATAAAAGGATATGATCAGAAATTATGAATGATCAAAAGGCAAAAGAAACAACAAAATGCTTTCTTATTTATTGAGGAAAAAAATGGACAAGGAAAATGACATTTCTTCAGCATGTGTACGAGTACATTGGGGAAACTGCCTTTTTGCTGCACACGTTTTTTGTGAATCGTTTTTAAACAACTAAAGTGTAAAGACTTCTGCTCCGCTAAGCACCGCTGGACTGTCACCTCGACAGCTACTGTGACCATCTGTGGGGATGAAGGAAGGGGAACACAAGTGCAGGCAGGGAGGTGGAGATGACAAATGCAACAGGGAACTACCACTAGGCCACTATAACAACAGTAAAGCACATATAAGCTTAGGTACATATGAAGCTTAGGCACATATGAAGCAAATTTATTCAGATAAATAATCTCATGTCCTCTTTCTCACAATACACGCTTACAAAGTAAATAAAAACCAGTATATATGGACTGGTTTCATTACTACAAATACTGCATAAGGAAGGCAAAAGGTGAAGAGTAGGAAGTGTCTGTATAAAAGAAAAATTGAAGGAAAAAGTTGATGAAAAATACAAATAGGATGCTCCACATTTAAGAAAATCATATTGAGAAAATAAGAGCTTTAAAAGGATACATTTTCTTTTTTTCCTCTTAACTGCCAAGATAAGATTTAGTTTATCAGCTGATGCTGGAGAAAATCATCAAGCAACAGTCTAAATTCTAAAATATTCCTTGGAATTTGTTAATAATTAAAAAAATAGGCAGTAGATTCAACTGATTTTCAGAAGGAGAAACTAAGAGCCACTGATGCTTCAGAGAGAGTATTTCAGGATAGTCCTTTAGTCAAATTTATGCCACTTTTTATGAAAAAAAAAATGTAAAAAAGAAAGAAAATATTAACTATTTCCCTTAAGAAAAGATTTGTCCTTAGGAATATTTTGGACATTATGCATCACAATCCTTTTCTATCCCTGAGCAACATTTAAGCATCCTCTTCTCTCAATTATTTATAGAGGTATATTACTATATACAGTTATAGTAAATCATACCACTAGAAAATAAAACAAGATCAAGATTCTTGAGTGTTATGCCACCACAAGACTGTATCCACATATGTAATCAGAGCCATAAAATATAATGGGGTTTTTAAACTTAAAAAAAAAAAAAAAAAAAGGATTGCAGAATCAAAGTGAGATATCAGTTAGAAAAATTAACATATGTTATATCCCATCACTGACAACAAAGTGGATGTGAAATGAACAGCAGCCTCAAGATTTAGCTCCTATTTCTCAAAAGAAAAAAAAATCATTTTAAGAGGCACCTATGAGTCAAAAGATCCTATATTAAGATAAGCATTTTAACAAAAAATGTTTCAAAATAGGAAGTTAGACAATCAAGCAAATCCATGAACCAATGTTCCGTAATTAACAAAAACTGAAGAAGCTACAATTTGAAGTCCTTATTAATTGTATTCAGAATTCTGGATCTTGCTGAAGTAATTTAGTCCACCTTTAAGGCCCTTTTACATTTCCAGAGGAGTGAAAAGGAGCCTTTAGCATTGCTTTGATTTGCATCCCTTTTAATTTATGCAAGCTAGCAGTTTGCTGAGTATGTAGAAAGTACTCAGTGATAAAGGCAGCTCCTTTTTGGAAGAGCTTCTGACTTAAGGCCACAGTCCTACAAATACATATGTGCTTAACTTGATGTATGCAGGTAGTTCTTTGTTTAGTGCCATGCTCACATGCATTAAATTAAAAGTTTATAAATACTTTGCAAGATGGTAGCCTAGAGGACCAAAAGAATTCTTCTAAAAGTAGATTATTTTTTTTTCTTTACTCCCTGGAGAGAAAAAAAAATAAAATAAGACTTACTGCTTCTATCTTCAATTGCCAGGTTAGTCTGGACAGACAGATTTATGCATGGATTTCGTGCACTGTTCTATGAAGTCTTTTTCTTGGAGACCTAAGATATTTTCAAATACTTAAAAGTGTACTTGTTCTTATCTCCCATTAATAACAAAGTGCAGGCAGATGAACACTCTCCTTGTGACTGTGGTTAACAGTCTTTCTCCTAAAAATTAAGTACATTCATGAGTATTGTGTAAATTATATATGTATTCATACATTAACTAGCCATTAACAGACGAGGTATCAACTCCATTGACATCGATGTCTACTTTTCTATTTACTTCAACAGGACAAGAAATCTTAATGATGTATTTTGAGATCCTTAAATTTAAAGACCAAGTTTGACTAGCTTGACATAAAATAATAAATTTCTGCCCACTGTTAAAATTTAAATAAGCATAAATAAGCATAAATAATTGCTGAATTTGGACACATAGCTGTCTAACAGTACCACAACACTTATTACCACATTTCTGGAGAGAAGACTATGTTACTCTACAAATAGTCCCCTGGCATCCATAGGGCATCACAGAGAGTGATGAGTACAACTGAAGATGGCCATGTTAGGTTACAGCAGTCAGCTTCAGTATTTGGTATTCTTTATTTATGCATACAAACTGCTTAATAAAGATAAAGCAAAGGTCTGACTGCTGGTGAGCAAAATAAAGTCATATTTCACAGTTATGATGTCATCAAAGGACTGTATTTCATGGCTATAACATCTTTGCAAATATATACATAAAGTGGTATCCCCAAGGATCACTACTTGCTAAGTCTGCCTGAGGTCCAGCAAGGTGGACCTCCTTAAATTCCATTTAATGTACATTAAGATTTGAATATCAAGGTAGTCTAAATAGCCTGAGAGTACAAAAGGCACTCTCAGAAGCATACTTGCAATATTACACGAATTTTTCTATATATTATGTGCTGTGTTATCTTCAATTCACTCTTTAAATTTCATCACACTATTTTCCTTTTATGGATTTATCTGTGCATATGCACTTTATATATTATATGTAATTACAAAATTACAACTCAAGTGAATCTCATATAATATATAAACTATCTATGACACAGTCTCAGAATTTCAGATCTTGAAAATAGAACTTGATTACTTTATTCACTCTAACCCAATATCACTGTAATATCACCCTTAAGCAATACGGGCTGCTAAAATCATTTGGCTCCATTTTTCCAAAAAGGAAAACTGATAGGATTATTTTTGTGATAAATTAATTTTACCATGTAATTGCAATTATGACTTCTAATTAATGAAGGGTTTCAGCCTCACTAACTAGGTCAGCATTTTTCTTTTAAAAATATATCATTTTTCTCTTTAGATAAGCATCATGATATGTCCAAGCTTTGGGAAACACACATAGCATTTTTACAGGGCAATGATCCCAGAAGCTGAGAAATGGTGAAACTAATACGATGTGCTTTCTAACAAATTCAAGCCATTTTTTATCTCTTTTATGAGGGAAAAAAAGCAAGCAGATGGCAAGAGGCTCTTTAGCAGGGAGGATCACAGTTTTTTCGTACTATTAGTGTATTTAATTTCTTGACTGAGCTTCCCAGTATGTAGAACACTGAACAATGTGAGACAAATGAATCAGTTGAGCAACTAATCTATTACATCACGCTTGTCAATATGCATATGACACTGCAGAATATATTGACAAGAGGCAGAATCCAAGGAGATTGACTTTCCTGTAATCAGATGCATTCCTACAGAAAAGTATAAAAGAAACCTGAAGCTTACTTCATGCATCATGTAGAACAGACTCCAACGCTCCTGACTGCCCACTGCTTTGCAGCACATGTTTAAAGGTACCATAGCAGTATGCATGGACACTTCTTCAATGTCCCCTGAAGATGTCCTCTCATACACATTTTAAGTCCTACATCCCTGTCAACTACCTTATCACACCATTCTTTGATTTCACATGATTCACGCATTGTAGTGTGACAATACAGAAGAAAAATTGAATAAGTTATAACTATCAAAATAGATAGATGACAGGAAATAATTTCCTTGGAAGATGCTGAAAATTTGATGGCTAAAGTGCTACAGATATAGTAATTAAACTAAATGATAGCTCTTATCGGAATGCAACATACCAAAATATATGTTGTTTTGTTGTAGGTTTTTTCCCTTTTTGGCTGCTAGAAATAGTCACATATTTAGAGAGCACCTCTTACAGAAAATTACCGTGAAAAGTTGATATCCAATACATAACTCAGAAAAACAGTCAATATCAAATGCTAAGTAGTTCTGTAATTGGGAGGAAAAAAAGCTTTGTTTTGTTTTGTTTTCTGAGAAAAAGTCAATAAAAATGATAAAGTAGAAATCAAAATATTAGAAGTATTAAGAAAATAAAATTTAAAATTTTACACAGTTTATCAGAAGGTAACAAACAATACAAAGCATTTAGAATGTTGCTTTACAGAAACCTTTAAAATTGGACTATAGTCATCTTAAGAAAAATCTCAGTGGTTCCTTATCATGAATGCTGTCCAGATACTTGAATTTGTTTTATGAGAAGCTGTATTTATTTATATATGCAAGCCAAAGATTTATGAACTGATTAGTAGTTTTGGCACTACACTGTAAGTATCAAACTTCAGATAACTTAATGAAGGGCTTTTTTCATACGATGATGTAATTTGAAATTCAGTCTCTTTTAAGAACCACCCAGCCCAAAATGAATACACACAACACTCTGGAACACTGTGTCTCTAGTATATGCATTGTATTATCTCTCTAAATTATCCATAATAATCCATCGTTGTGGTTTTATGTTGATGAAACATCTTGAAAATCAACACAACTATATTGCCATGAAATCAGACCAGCACAGACCCGAACAAAGAATTTTCTCCAAGTAAAATGATTTTTACAGCTTTACCCCCAATCTTTGAAATATATCAGACAATATTGTTTTATAACAAAAAATAAGCCCATGTGTAATCCTGCAATAGTCACTTAAGACAAAATTATGTAAAGTACTATAAAGTTTTTCTATCTTTAACCCACAAAAATATTGTGAAGTCAAATATGGCTTGTCAAGGTTTCCAGCTTGAATATATTGCCTAACAGTCCTGAGGAAGACAAAGGGAAGCAAAGAGAAAGAGTAAGGTATGATGGGACAATTCGATTCATTTTTTCTGTAATGTATCATAAAAGATGCAATGTATACACTGGACTGGCTGCCCACATTTGGCAAAACAGGCATATGCAAGCATCTTCCCCATGAATATGATTTAATATGCTATAAATAGTTTTTGGAATCAAACCTGATTATTAAAGTGCACATTACTGGGGAAAGAGGAGATGGGAACCAAATGTCCTCTATACAGCTATTTTAGAAGGTCTAAGGTAATCAACTGACTGCAGAAAAAACTGAGAAGAGTGGTCATTGTACAATTACTGCTTTCCAAACATAGGCTTTAATCATTATTACTTCTGCCTACCCAAATATCTTACTAGTTTTAACTCTGGCCTATAATTCTGAATATTTGGTTTTGGGGTTTCTCACAGACTCCATTAGAACATGTTTAAAGAACTACACATTTTGTAATGAGATAAAAATGAGGTCTGACACTATTAAGACAACCATGCTTACTTTTGCCATGTTGGTGAATACGTGCTGAGTGATTGCATGAAAGAGTTTATTGTAGCATGTTTGTATGATGACCATTATTGCACTTTACAAAGATCGTTTACACATACCTTTGTCTGAAGCCTAAATCAAGGAGAGAAAATAAGAACTCTATTCTATCCATATCCTACTTTCAAGCATGCAATGGTAAAGCGCCCTGAAAAATGAAATGTGGCCATTAAACCTAAACCCAAATGTGTGCTAAACTGGTCTCACTGAGCTAAACACAGGCATTGAGAAAGTCAAGGTCAGAAGTGAGAGAGGACTTTTGCCCTTAGGACTCTATAGCAGCTCCACAACCACAATGTCCTGTTTCTTTTTCTGACTCTGAACCCTCCTGAATTGTGTAAATACTAGTATCACGTGTCACATTAATTTTACTCTTAGCAAAAGTTAGTTATTTTGAATGGAGATACAATGAATGTTTCTTGGTGACAATTTTTTTGTTGATTTTTTTATATTATTCCAACTTTTATGTTATGATGTTTTAAGAGAGAGTAAATAAAACATTTTTGAAGGGTTAGGATGCAAATGTACTTTGAAAATCAAAATATTTTCTTTAATGATATGCTGAACACAGGATTCATCACTCAAACCAACTGAAACCTGTCAATTTAAGAAATAAAGTCGCTGGCATCTCTCATTAGGTGTTTGTATCCAACTACGGGACTGCAGCTTTGCACATTAAATAACACTATGTTGTGCATATAGCCCAATATATTAACACATCCGTCTTTCAATTGTTCAAGCTGGTGTTGCTATGCAGTATTCTGCATGCAATAATCTTAGCTGAATTTATGGGAAAAACACAACAAAGAAAAAAATAGTTGTGGACCAATTTCATGTCCCTTTTGATTCTCACCCCATCTGTTTCCAAAACCAGACATTGTTTCCCAGTCCTTTGCAATTACCAGGGTGTTATATTGCCTTTATGACCAAACTACAGTGGAGACAGCTGAAAAGTGTAAAGCTTTCTGCCAGCCTCTGCAGGTCCCTCGGTGCATGAAACTACAAGAAACAATGTATTGTAATGCAGATGTTCATTGATTCCCTGCAGAATTTCACAGACTAGGAGTCCTTCAGTGTGACCTACGGGGATTTGTACTTTACATAATATCCACTATATAAAGTATCATGTCCAAAGCAAAGTACCTAGTGAATCTGATCATTCTTCCCTTGCACATGCCTTTCCCAGCTATCAACTTTTTTCAGTGAACAAGAAGTCTTTTGTGCTTGAAACATAAATGCCAATCAGAATAGAATACATTTCTAATGTCTATCACCTTTCACTTGGAGGTCAATGCCTTTTACAAGTCAGGCCAATGTTCCTGCTTCATGCTGGACATACCCAAGTACAAAAGAATTTAGGAAGATACTGGATCAATTTCAAGTCTACCTAGTTGTCCTGGTTCTGGTCAAGAACAGGCTTAAGTTTTTGCAATATCTGTGAGGGGGCAGAGCCCGGAGCCATAATGGTGTGTCTAGGTTGTTATTCCATACTAGCCAAATTATCACTGGGGGGTGGAATGAAGGGATTTTCACTTCCGAGAAGGAGGGCCCTGGCTTGTGGGCAGGACGAAAAGGTAGCACATGAAGGGTCCACCAGCCATTTTGTTCTTTGCCTCGGGGTCACACTGCATCAATGAGCATTTTGCTTGTAAAACATCCTCTCTTTTTCACACTGTTGTTATTAGGACGGCTGCTGTGACTGCTCATTTTCTTCTCTCATTGCTGTTTCCAGTAAAGTGTTTTTATCTTGACCCATAATCTCTGTCTTTTGTATTGCCCATCCGAGGGGAGAGGGGAGTGAGCAAGGGGAGAGGGGTCATTCAATTAGGGAGTACTGCTCCTAAACCATGACACTAGTCTAGAAACTTGCCCGCTTGCAGATCAAGATGGTTTCCAAAGAACAATTTACACCTAACACAATGAAAATTAAAAGCCTTACTATGTCACATAAACATTCGATGAGTAAATAAAGGACCAAAAAGAGTAAATGAATACCATCAAACAAAAAGCTAATAGACTTGAAGGTTCTAGATAGTTTCACTTCTTTGAAGCATTTTGACTTGCATAAAAATATTTTGCATTTGAAAATATTTTAAAAGGCTAATTGTTTAAATAAAGTTCTCCACATGTGAAATGTATATACAAGAAAATGTTACTTCTAAACTAGGCTCATTTCTATAGCAACTGATTTTGAAATTAAATTTAAATTCACATGTATATGTTAACTGTGGGATACAATGATAAGGAAATGGCATCCCAACTGACAAAACAGTTGAAATGCTTGACAAGGGCTCCAGTATTCAGTGATGAACTCGCTGCTTTTTGATATTTTAAGTTGCAAGTCAGATGAGGCAACACATATCTCCAGGTTTACAAAATTCTACCATATTTGCACCTCGAATCATGAAAGGGATGCTACAGAAGTCACCACAATAAGTGTCATCACGACAGGAAGTATTTCTTACTTTTCAAAATTTATTACTGCCGGTTCACATGACTTTAGAGGAACTGTTTTACACCTCATTTTTCTGTTAAAGCTTTGGTGACCACTATTTCTGGCTAATGGGCATAATTTCATTTTGTCAGGTGTGACCATAAGTGAAAATTCTCCCCATCTATTCCACACGGTCAGTAGGTCATGGAACAACTTCTTTCCTATGAAAGTCAAAACTTGTCATGGGAAAGATGACAGCAAAGGTTTGGTTGCTACTTCCATGTGAATTCATCCAGTTGCTCTCACATTCTCACCCTTCAGGCTCATACAGGGCCAAACCATGAAGACAGTGGTCCACTAGCATTTACTAAACCTCCCTTAATAGTGTCAAAATAAGACCTAGACTTCCAGGGTTAACTTGATGACTCCTAGGCCCTTACTTTTGTTATTCTGTGTCCACGTGGCCTCCTCCTAGTTCCAAACTGGTGATGGACAGATCAAGTCCACGGAAATCCTCCCCTGCTTCTACAAGGTTCCTTTCCAACCCCTGGAGCCTGGGAGCCCAGCTCTCTGCTTTTAATCCAATACCCACTTCACTACAGAAGATTTATTTAGGCTGCCTCTTGTTTCATTAAGGGCTCCAAAAGTCTGTAGTGATTTTTGACACTTTGTTATAATGTTTCTATGACCCCCCCCACCCCCTCCTCACATACCACACCACCCAGCCTCATTTTCATATGGATACAAAGCATCGGGATAAAATGATGGTTCATTATAGTGGTACAGAGCTCTTATCTTCATCCGGCAAGAGTCATTTCCTTCCAAAGATTGAAATGCAAATGTGAAAATTAATGATAACTGCATTATCTGATAGCAGAGATAATACCGATTCACTGTCAGAGTAACACACAGTCGTTCTATGATTTCCTCTGCTTCTTCACAATATTCTTCTTACTGTCAGACTATATCTATGGTTAACTATGTTTCATGGATTTTTGTTAATTTACATCAAATAGCATTTCCAAGATCTTATATCTACCACATTTCCCCAATCAAAAAAGAAACAAAATCAGGACAGTAATCTCCAAGTCCTTCTTAGGACTGGTTTAAAAAAAAAGAAAGGGGAAAAAAAAAAGGAAAGAAAAAAAAAGGGGAAAAAAAGACTATCATTAATGTCTGTTCCCATCTTGCAGCAGTCTACCAACCATTTCATTCTATACCACACAGTTTTGCTTTGTAACCCAAACTGTTCATTGTATTACTAATAATGCAGAGTAAACCCCAAAATCAATACATACTTGCAGTGATTCTCATGAATGGTTACAGGGAAACTATTCAGAAAAGCTTTTCAAACTACCTTTTATAGAAGGTAAAAATGTGAAACTGGCATGTCCAATGTGTACTAGAACCTTTCTGATCTACAGTTCACTAAAGTAATACACCAGAATTCACATGAAACCTTGTTTCTACATTTTATTAAACATTAATAGTAGCATAGCTCAATGTATAATTATTTTAAAGTGCTCTTTAGTTTCCTCTTTACTATTTTGCTTAAATTTTCTGATAAATTTTTAAGAAAAACATCAATCTGTAATAGTAATTTAAAGAAACTATACTGTGCTATATTTAACTACCCTTGTTGCTTTTTTCAACAGTTCTCTGATCCACGTATACGAGTTATGATGTGTCTTCTGTGATGGAACATGAATTGGAACTTCATACTGCTTTACTATAACCAATAGCAGTCCTGTTGATTTACTGGAAGCAGAATTTTACAAATGAGAAACTTTCCCTTTATGTGGAGATAAATGTAAACAATACATAAAAATTACCATGAACTGACAAAGAGAGTTTGGGGTCTTATTTTCTACTGCATAGGGGTTTTTTGTTTGGTTTTTTTTTTTGTTTGTTTTGGTTGGTTTTGTCTTTGTTTTTTGGGGGTTTTGTTTTGGGGTTTATTCTTTTTTTTTTTTCCATTTTTGGACATGTGGATAAATCACATCTTCTCACTTTCCAAGAATAATTCAGATACAATTCAAAAGAACTTCTGAGACTGACTTTCAAGCTATCCAACTCACAAAATCAGCACAATTCTGTAAGAAAGCTGTGCTCCTGTATGACTATAAAATTAAGAGCTCACATAAGGAATAAAGACAATCTAGTATAGCACATATGAATTAAGAAGAGAGAGATCCAGTTCTTCCTTCTTCCTTCTTCCAGACTTCTTTGAGTAGCACTAATTCCACCTTTGTAAATGCCCTATACTCAGTTCCTCAATTGCTAATAAAGACAATATTTCTCTGTCTTAAAAGCCAGATACAGATTCAGTGATGGCTGAAACACTCTCTGGTTATTGGAACTGTGGGAAGAAAGTCAAAAGAATTCAGCACACAGGACGGTGGGAGTGCATCTGGAAAAGCTTTTTGGCTTAGTCAGAACTAGAAAATTGTGTCCCATGTGTCTACAGCAAAAGAACTTTCCCTTATATGTTACAGAATAGGTACAGGATGTCTTCTACTGTATTGTTTTATTTTGTCACTACAGCATAATGGCACAGAATTGAGAAGAGCACAGAGAAGTTATCATTCTTAATATGGCTTTAATATAAAGTTAATGGAGAAATAAAAATTGGGAGTTGCTTAAGAGGACTGTTAATATTTATTCATTATAAATGCATCCAAATGGTACAATATTTATAAAAGTAACATATATAGTATATTCATTTATTAATTTCATTTGAGTTAAAAGGAATTATCATGGTCAGCCAGTCTAACCTCTGCCCTAGTGGAATCTACCTCATTTTTAAAGTCCAGTGTTTGCCACAGAACTGGATCATGTTCTTTAGGAAAGTATTTCATCCTGAATTTTAATAATGACAGATAAATGACTTTTTATAAAATGCTCCAATAATGACTTTTTAAGCACTAAAATCCATTCATTGTGTTTCAAATTGTGGTGCTTCAACATCAATTTAACCTCCTGATATTTTGCTAGAAAGAGGTGTCCACTGTTATCAGATTTTCACTCTGAATTTCAAGGAGTTCATAATCAGGTTGTCCTTTAATATAACATTAATATATCTTTGATAAAATAAATAGGAAAAGGATGTAGACTTCTTCATAATACCAGTCCTTTCAACATTCTAGTGGCTCTTCTCTAAACCTGTTCCAAATTTTAACATCGTTCTTATCGCATGACTGTAGGAGACAGAACCCTGTTCCAGCATCAAACAAGACTGCTTACAAGACAAGTAAGGTAATTTGAGAACCTAAACATACCTGTTAGCCACAACTCTACCTTTTGGGCTCAACCCTGGTTCACTAAATCTCAAGGCTTTTTTGGAGTAGTAAAGTGGTTGGACTCGATGATCTTCAGGTATTTTCCAACCTTAAGGATTCTATGAAAACATTTATTAATATGAAGCACACGACTTCATATTTTATTATACAGGAACTTAAATTTTGCTAGAGCTAACATGTCAAGGTATTCAGGTTTGTCAATAGCAATACATATCCATTATTCAGCATTTTCTTAGGATTTTAAACATATTGCAAACAACTAAATATACTTTAGCTCACATTATTATTATTATGTTGGGTTTACAAGATATATTTTTTTTTCCACTAACCTGTACAGGTTGGCATTCTTACTGGTTGTCTTTTAATAAAAGGATCTTACATCACTTATCCCCTTATTTCCAATGGGACCACTGTCATGTGGTCTCTCATTATCCAGACCAACCTTTACTGATTTTGAACTTATCTGAGAAATATCAAAATTTTTTTAAAACTGTAGTTGACCACTAGGGCAATGGGTCATCTAGCCCCTAAAAAAAGTTAAATTCAAACTATCAGACTGCTTAAATTAGATAGTACAGAAGTACAGTCGTCACCAACAGTCAAATAAGTTTTTCAGCACAAATATGTTTTAAGCAGACTAGGAATATTAAAATTACTTTATAACTATTAAGAGTCTGGACTTGTAATAGATCAATACCAATTTTCTACAATTTTTGAATTATTTTTTTGTACCATATTTTAAAATATCATCTTACTGTTATTAATGAAGCTAATGATGGACTTTTAGTTTGTTTTCCTCTTTTGTATTTTTTTAACTTGGTATTACAGTTCTAGCATCTGGTTACATCCACTGTTTTCCCATTTATTTTAAACTTGGATATTTCTGTTTTGTTGGGTTTTTTTAAATTCTCTTCTGGGTGAAGTCAACACTCACTTTTATTATGTTTTTTGGAAAGTCTAAAAATTGTTCTTAAAAACTTTCAAGTTATAATTCATAATCTTAATTCAAACTTTTTCTCCTTTCATTACAGTTCATATTTGCTGTGTTTTAAGATGATAAGTACGAAGGACTGAATTTGTATCCACCAATACAGGCATGATTACTAGACAGATGATCAACATGCACTCATTTCTAAATCTCTAAGCAATTTTTCTTTTTCTTTCAAGATGGCATATAACACATAATTTCCTTATATTGCCTTCGACAATATTTTAGTTGAGGTGCCTAGTATCCATAATTTTCAGAAATTTTATGAATGTTCTGATATGAAAGCATGGAACATATATCCAGTAAAAACCAGAATGATCCTATTCTCTAATGTGATGGATGATCTGTATAGAAGACATACAGGAGATTCACTCACTCTTCATTATATGTTAAAGCACTGACCATCAGCCTCACTCCCATTGATATTTCAGCAATAATACAAAGGCTATAGAACTATATATTTCCATGTACCAAGGCAAACAGCATATACAAGGCTGTAAAATTATCTCTGCTTCCATGTTTAAAAACTAAGTCTTTTTCCATAAAACATACTTAAGTTCAGTCTTGCTTTGCTCTTACTGTTCCTTAGACTTCTGCTGTCAGCTATTTTGGAAAAAGGATCAGTGTGTGTTAGTATACAGCCTATTGATCTCAGTTTCCGTTATTTCAGAGTAGTCTTTTCAATGAAAAGACTTTTTAAAAATTGAGGACAAGAACAATGAAAACTGAGGAGAGTTGAAAAACATTCAGGTAACACTCAAAGTGACTACACAGAGTAGGCATTATCTCTGCAATTCCTTGATGGCCAGTGACGGTCATAAGACCTCTGTGATCTGAAAGATTGCTTCAGTAGAAACTCTTTGAAGCTACAACACACTTAACTTTAGATTTTTCTTCATAAAAACATTCTAATTACAAAGACTTGGGAATGCATGTGAACCACTTAACAATGCAAATTTTCAAACAAAATAAAACTCTAATTAATGCCAGAAGCTTAATTTTGACTCATCCGCGTGTAAGTTATTGCTAATGGATAACTCACAGAACTTCAGTTCCTGGCAAGCAGTGGCTCTGAAAATCACAATATGTTCCCTTAGTGCTAAAAAAAGACACAAAATATTAAAATAACAAAACAGCTCTGCTATTTATATAAATTCTTGAGTTGTCACAGTTCACATTATCAGTTGACAGCAACTTGTATCATGCAGAACACAGTCAGTGGAGATGGTAAGGAGACCAGAGACAGCTCAGATAACAAAGAATGTATCATCATCTACTCTTTGAGGTAAAGCCTCTACTGCCAGTTGGTAAATTTGCTGAAGCAAAATTTTCAATGGTTCTTTTTGTGTTGTGCTAAAATATGTTCCAAAATAAGCAAAATATTTCATGCTTTGCTTTTTTTCTTTTCAAAGAACTGAAAGACGTCATCTTTGTACTGCATGGTTGAAAATGATCTTCTGTTGATCACTTCTTTTTCCATATGAATAAATAACCAACTAAATTTCATGTATGATGGAGAGTATGGGATGTGGTATGTATCCATTCCTTTTCTCACATGTTTAAATACCCTTGTAGAGAATGACTGGTTTTGGTCACGAGGTTTCAAAAGTCAAAAGGAATTTTTCCACATTCAGATTTGATTTCTATCTTATCACATGTCAAAGCTATCAATAAATATTACAAGATGTACACACATCCTACTGTTAAACTGTTTTTTTCCCAACAACATGAAAAAAATCTTGTTTTACTCCATAGTGTCATAAAATACCTCAGAAACTTCTGTATAAGGTAGGTCATATAAAAAGCAGTGACAGCCCATAAAAAGCATATTCAACTATGTTTAAATACACTAAAACCAAAAATGCAACAACAAATTACAAATTTCAGACAGAATTTATAATGAAATTAAAACCAAGTCATATGGAGAATACTGATAGCCTTTTAATCTACCATGAAGCTGGAAAAGGCCATTCTGCTGCATCCAAATACATATTTTGCATTATTTTAAATGTACAGTAGTGTATTATAATAGTAAATCTTGTTTTCATATAGCACCATAGTGCTTTATATAGAATATCAACTTCTTTGTGTATTATCATCAAAAATATTTAATTAGATATACTATGTCTTCTTTTTTGTTTGCATTGTATTTTCCAGCTACTGGTTTCAGAAAATTAGCATTAGTTTAGTTCTTCTCTTCCTGAAGAGCATACATTTAATTTGTAAAATCAAGCAAGGATGAAAATGTGATGGAAATATAGGTGTTTTTCTAATGAAATATTATTATTGCATTATAAATTATTGATGGAGCGCTCCTGGAACTATTTTCTAAAATGCTCATTCCTTTAGGGAAAATTTCCATAAGACATATTGCTAGACCATGTTTAGCTTTAGATGCACATTTTCTAACAGTACTATTAGACTATGGTTAATATAATGGATTTTTAAGGCCTATTTCCAAGTCCACACCCATAAAAACATTGTGTTGAATTCAACTGCAGAATTGCCTAATTGAGAAATACAACTTACCCCTGTGCCTTAGGTACTTTTACGGTACAGCTGAGGTTTTACATACTTATATTGAACAGATACTTGAAATATTGCAATGTTATTATTACATCTTCTATCTTAGCAATGTTATGCTTGCACCACCTTCACTTACACAGTAGAAAATGTTACCTTGAAGTACTGTTTTAATGTGAAGTTCTAATACTTAATTGAAGCTTCAATCTGAATTTCTCTTTCCATGAAATCAATGACCAGGTGTGCTAAATGATTTCTATCAGGCTAAAATAGGTAAAAATAAGTCCTTGACAATGTCAGTAGGTACCATACCTACTTGGTAAGCTCAAGTACACTGCTAAATGTTGGCACAAAGGTTGAGAAGAGACCCAGGTGCTTGCTAGTCTTCTGGTGTCAGAAAACAGAGCAGAAAAGCTTCTCCCTTAATTCAACCATGGAAGTAAGAACTTACTGATAAATTTTGATCCTAAAATTCTAAGCAGCAAGAACATCTTTCTTTACATCAAGTAGGTACACAAGGCATTTTATGTTGAACAATTTACAAAATGGTTTAACCAAAACCATTTTTTCACTCAAGAAATTCATCTTAATACTTACCTGTCAATATCCTGGAGTCCAAAGGATCATAAAAGAAATAGTTGATTAAAAATCAATGCAAAGCATAACTATCTACTAAAATAATAAAAATAGCAAATATTGGAATCTAGTTTAAGAAATTTCTCTTGGCTTTCCGTTGTTTTTCCCTACCTGGCCCATCCCAATCTTCAGTCTCCACAGCAAGCTGCCCTGGTTTCTCTGACCTTGCATCACCATCAGATTCTGCTGTCTCCTGGATGCCTTCTTCATTACCTGAAAAAACCATCAAAGAAATACAGTATTGACATATTTCAATAGTAACTTTTAAGCAGAGCTCCTACAATATCCAAACAATGCTTACATGCCTAAGTGAAAAGATATGCACGTTTATAAACAGAGGGGAATAAAAATACTGGGCACGTAAACATCTGTCAGTTCTCAGGGACTCAAGCCCTGAATGTTCAGTCCTTCCAGTTCCACAGAGAGCCAAATCTGGGAAAACAGTGTTTACTCCATATGCTTAAAAAACAGAATCACAACTTGCACCTAATTCTGTAAACCAAAGCACAAAAAGTCATTAAGTTTGCGTGCACAAATGAGAAAAAGAAATCAGCTTGTTTCCTCTCAGGAACATATGCTTTCAGTTATGAGTTTTCTTGAATTGACACCTAAACGTTTCTTAGGCATTTGCAGCCTAATGACACTCAGAACAAAAGTATGGTCCACTAAACATTCTGGTTTTACACACTAATGGAAAGCTAATCTGTGGTATTTCAGCATTTAAGGAATTTTTCCTTGAAGTCATAATGTAGCATCAAACCCCTACAATAGTTTTCTCCCTGTCAAGCTTTATTTAAAGAAATGTAACATTTCTTATGGATTTTAGAATTTTCATCATCCAGAAATACCTGAAAGTGTCTGTCTGCCTTCAGTTACTACCCAGTACAAGTTTATATACAGGACACACAGAAAATTGTGATAAGGTTAAATTTTTAGAGATGACAATTTTAAGGCTCCTTGTTGAAACTGCAGTTCTTTCAGGTGAACAAATATTCTAGGCAAAGTCTGTGCAAAAATACTTTGAAATAATCACCACAAAAAATTACATTGAAGATAAGGTGTTTACATATTAATGGAAAATAATCTGGCTACAGTAATGTGTTAAGTGACATCTCTAAGAGCTTATCCAGGTCGCTGTTTTACTGCATTTGTATTTTTTTTAAGACTAATCTATCCAAGAAACTATTGCATAGGAATACACTGAGACGAACGGAAAAAAATCAAATCTACACAACTACATCAGTCAAATAGGACTGAATTATGGTTTGAAGCAAACTTTTTATAAAATGGTGTCCCACAGGAAAGAGACAGGACTAAAAAACAAATATGGTGTACTTTAGAATCTGAAAAATCAGACTTTGTTGATTTAACAAACAAGAAGGAGCAAAAAGCACATCAGTTAAGCAGTAACTTGTAATTTTTTCCCCACTCATGATAACAAAAGCTGTAATTAGCAACATAGGTAAAGAAATGTGATTAAAACAAACCATGCCAGATTCTCATACGTTATCACTGGAGCTATATTTATACCAGATAAGATTGTGACCCAGAGTTTTCAAGTACACGATTATATACAAACACTATAAAGTATTAACTTCATGTGCACATGTAATGGCTTGTATTAAACATTCTTCCTTGCATTCATAAAACAAACAGTTTTTCAAATCTGAAGTATATGAGCCTGATAAACTACTTCTCACACAAACACAATACTATATTCACTCTAGACTTTGATTACAAAAATATAGTTCAGGGCATTTGTAGTGCTAAAAACACAGTCCAGCATATTCAGAGGCACTTTCAGTGTCTAAAATAAAACTTGAATACAAAACCTATATCTAGTATAGAGTTTTTTGTGTTAAATACACTGTATAATTGTGCCCAAGCATTTGAAGTTCACATGCTTCAGTTCAATCTGAAGCTACCTTTCAGAAGACAGTCCTAAATACTCATGGGCTGAAAAAGCCATCAAGTTCTTGCTAAGCAGTTCTAGCAATTATTTGGTTTTAACCAACTAGCCTATTTTGAATTAGCATTTGTACAGTTACTTTGTAGTGATCAAACAGAGCTCTACTTTCTTTGGGTGGACTGAAGAACCTATTGGATATTTTTACCTTCCTATTTCTACCTTCATAGCTACTTAAAGTTACAACAAATTTAATGAAAGATACACAGGAAAGTTTTTCAAAGTTCAAACCTGGTAAGATCAACTCCAGTTTCCTTGAAAATGCTGGAAAGTGCTTCACAGGAAGGGCAGTTCTTGTTTTTTAACTCAAGTTGTATAATCACCACAGAAAGGTCTTCAAATGTTCTTTGCAAAGAATTTTTATACTAAAGGAAATATTTTTCTTCCACTGTAAATAATAGAGTTATATGGACTAAATCAGAACAACAACAACAAAATTTAGAAATAATTCTTTTAGAAATAATTCTTTTAGATAGAGTCCAGTCATGGAAATTTTAGCTCCAAAATATTAGAAGTTTTTTCACGTTATAATATGCCAACCTGGTGTTAATCTGTAAATTTGAGCATTCTTCCAATCAGTGTAACCAACCAGAATATCAAACAAATTAAACTATAGAATTAAAAGAGGAGAAAGTTAAGTAAAAGATTGGGATGAAAAGCAAAAGGACAAACCCACAGCTAAGGTACACAAACTATAGCACACCGTAATTAAATATTTGGGAGATGAGGAATGATCTGAAAATATACGTTAGCAGATAACTTTTCATTAACTTGCTTCTTCAGTGTTTCATGAAATATGGAGTTACATATTTTTCATAATCAAATTTTCATGAATTAATGCATGTCTTGTGCAAATAGAGTAGATAAAATGTGTAGAATTTACATTAAGGAAAACTTTGCTTTGCATCTAGAAGTATTCTTAATTATTTTCATTGATGTTTTCTATTATTTACCAACTGCCAAGTGCATGCATTACACACCTGAAATACCACCACACTGATTTCTCCTGTTCCCCCCTACTACTCCAATCTGCCTGTTAAACCAACAAATGGCACATTACTGTTGATTTCAGAATCCTCGTGAGGGGAAGAAGAGGGGCAGACATTGATCTCTTCTCTGTGGTGACCACTGACAGGACCTGAGGAAACGGCCTAAAGTTGTGTCAGGGAAGGTTTAGGTTGGATATTAGAAAAAGGTTCTTCAACCAGAGGGTGGATGGGCCCTGGAACAGGCTCCCCAGGGAAGTGGTCACAGCACCAAGCCTGACAGAGTTCAAGAAGCATTTGGATGATATTCTCAGGCACATGATGTGACTCTTGGTCCTGTGCCGGGCCAGGAGTCAGAGCTGATGATCTTAGAGGGTCTCTTCCAACTCCGTATATTCTGAGATTCTGTGAAGTCTATCCCAGGCTCAGTTGAGCATCAAGGTCAGACTGAAATGGGCAACCAAGACAATCCATTTGGTGTTGGAGACACTGCAACTTTAAAAAGCCAAAAGGAGGCTTAGCAGAAGAGCTGGTAACAAAACACATCTGTCAAGAGTTTTCTTCTTCTCTTTCCCCTTACTTAATGCTATTTTAGCAGCTAACATTTGTTTTGCACAAAGGAGTTTATTTCCTTACAGAATTTATTTTCTTTCCATTGTTTACTCTTTTTTTCAGCCACTGACTACTTTTCAGTCTCAAAAAGACTATTTTTTTATATTTATTTTAGAACTGATTACATTTTTCTTCAATTTACTGGTGTAGACACTTAATTGGATTCAGGAAATGAATTATTTCTTTCTTCCAAGTCCAATCAAGTGCTTTTTGCCTTATATATACTACCAACTTTGCTACTAACCTGTTGATTTCTTTTAATCTCATTTTGTTCTTCCCATGCTTTTTTCTTTACTTTGCTGCTCAACTACATTTTAAGTCAAAGGAGAAATAACTTTTTACCATCAACACCAAAGAGTGGTACAAAAGTATCAGCAATGATAAATACTCTAAAATGAAGCAAAACCTGGTTCTGTTTGTTTTTCCTTGTAGCAGTGAAGATTGGTAAGTGAATTCTGTCATTTAAAAGAACATCGCTGCATGAAAAAAAGGCTCTTAGGAGCAAGGTTATATAATATCATAGGTTATGTTTAGTCATGAGTCAAGTAAGTCTACTGGAATTTCAGCTACGTCTCTATATTTGGTATTAAACTTAGGGCAGAACTCATCACCTCTAACCTTAGATGCCTGAAAGTTAAGCTAGTCCAGACTACTTATGTAGATGCTCCTATAGACAGGGAAGAAAGAAACCTCCTGAGTGACTCATCCTATTCTAGGATGCCTGAGATATGAGACCCCTCTTGGTGACTGAGAGAGCTGAAATGAATCATCCTCTTAAACACACAGCTTAGACTAGGAAACTATCTTTAGTCAGCTAAAGTTGGGTGAAACAAATCTCTGACTTATGCTGAAGTGCTGAATACACAAAATACTGCTTAACTAAGAGGAAAAAAAATCTTATTCAAACAACTTCAATACTGTAATGTGGATAGAATTTTCATGTTGGCCTTACTATCTCTTACCAGCATTGACTATTTCTGCTGCTCTTCAAAAACAATTCAAATTTTTAATATGGTTTTTAATACCCTGGTGTTTATCCAATAGACAATTCGCTGTAAATCAAGGTGGTAAAGTTGGTCAAGAAATCTGAAGACTGTAAAAGAGACATATCACCAGAAACATGAGAGGGAGAACTCCAACATCTCTGACAACACTGACAAGTAGGAAAAGAGAGACTTGAATATTAACAAGTAATTTCACTTTAATCTTTTTAACAAATTAAAGACTTCCCAATTTGTACTTAATCAGCTTGTGCCACAAGTAGTTGCAGTATTTTAAAGAAGCACATGGGTTAGCAGTTCTTCTCAACCCTGCTGTTTTAATCCATGTTGTTCCTATCAGTATTAAGCTCTTACAGAAAGTCTTGTACAATATAACTATTGAACTTTCTTGACTAAGAATGTTATAGCAGCTGTTAGGCACTCTATAATGTATTTTGCAATCAGCTAAATCAACAAAGTATTTTTAACAATGAATAGTTCAGAATTCACAGATCTACTTTCTTGTTCATAACTGCTTATCACAGCATAGATATCATATATGTTTGCCAGGTGCTTCCTATAGTTAGGATACCTTCACAGAAGCCGCTCACAAAAGATAAGGTCAAAAAACAGATGAAAAATGTACAAGCTTCATACACTCATGGTTTTATCATCAGACAAAATAACTTTGGGTGAAGGACTGTACCAGTCACAAACAGCACACAGCAGCTTCTATTAGAGTGAGAGAACATTATAAGTTTGAAATCCCGTTTGTGTTCCTTCTTCTTGGCAGCATAAATGTAAACTGAAATTGTTAACATCTTCATACAGCTGTTCAGAGCGAAACATCACCTCCCAATTATAATAAATCAATTCAGAAATAAACTGTTGCAAAGCCTGTAGCATTCTGTACTGCCAAAAGAGAAAACAGACATGATGCACAGACTTGGGGAGTCAGTCACTGTTGACTTTCATTTGGTGAGAACATAACCTCATGTGTGCTAACCAGCCGGTGCGACTGGCTGGGAATGGGCAGGTTTTCTGGGGCTAGAGGGGAAGTGGCCCTCTCCTTTCTGCCACAGTCTACAGTGGCAGTAATTCTAGATCCAACCAAAGAAGGATTCTGAGACTGTACATACAAACTAGATGCTAGAGCTTCAGAAACTATATATCAGCGATCAAAAATCGTCCATTGTTATTCGCTTTATTCCAGTGTCTGTGACCAGTAACACAGCTTACACACACTGATAATCCTACTCTTGAATCCTAAGAAACATGCTGTAAACTGAGAATTATTGCCAGGAACCTCTCTTCAGAAGCCATACTCAGTAACTTTGAAACAAATCACATATAACTTCAAATACAAATACTTATTTAATTCAGTGTAACTTATTTTTAGCAGCATACTCTACTCTGAAGAATACCAATGACATGTAACAGGCCTTAACTACCCTTCTTGTGGATTACCTCTTTCAAAGAATTCTGTGTACATATTTAACTCCAATTGTAATGGTAATACAAGTTTTCAGCAGATATAAAACCTTCTGGGTATAAAATAATGCAAGAAAATTTTTTTAAATAAGCTCTTGGTATGGTAATAGAACTGTGAGAATAAAGATACAAAATAAACTGTGTGAAATGTTTCTGCACTTTGCCATATTTGGCAACTGGTGTGAGGACAAGGTAAACAACTACAGTGGGTACAGCAAATGGGTTTACTCTACAAGCCTTGCAAGGACAGAGAGACAAGGAGACAGAGAAACAGAGGAAGAAATCTGGTGCCATCACTACCAGACTGTTACCACTTCATCTGATGTATATCAGAAATAATTTCAGTGAGGTCCATAAAAATCAACTGAGATACCCTACTCTACAGTAAATACAGAAAGTATGAGCAAAATCTGGCCTTCAGCTGATTGATTTGCTAACGTACCTGAAAGAAACCAGCACTTGTACAAGTCAATCTACTGCATTTTATTTCAGATTATATTAATCACCTCAATACTTTGCTTCTTTGCAAGCAATTATTGTTTTCTGTCATGCTGATTAACAATCATAATTTCTCCTGGGATAAACCTCATTTGAAATAACTGTTGCCCTAAGCAGTCTTAGAATTATTTATCCCACAAATGTCAGAAACAATGCATTATCTCTTACCCTAACTTTTAGGATAGATCTACGAATATCCATGTGTTGGCGAGTACCTACATAGTGCAAGCTGTTAGCTCTCCAAAATAGTGCTACAAAACTATTTTAGTTCCTATTAAAATTACCACTCTGTTTCACAAAATGACACTTTGACACATTACATTTCAGCACAGTGATCATGTTAAAAAGCAGTGTCAATTATTTCTAACCATTTCAGCTAGAGCACTCTTCTCCTGGGATAAGACACTGCTGTGCAGCACGTTCATCTAGACTGAGTCTGGCCTTCCTCTTTCTCTAAATGTTTGATATATTCTCATTAGCACCACTGTTTGCTTTTGAAGTTCTTTCAAGACAAGGATGATTCATTCAAATGTATTTCCTGCAGAAGAACAGTGAAAGTGTTCTCTAAATTGTATGCCAGACTTCCTTTTATTAATTAGTTATATATATATATATATATATATATATATATATATATATATATATATATATATATATATATATAAAATCTCCTCAGTTTGAGGGAGCAACTCTAGAGACATCAGTGTTACAAATGAGCATCATTCAGATATACTGGCTTCCCAAGAGTTTCTATTGATTTAAATGAAAAAAAAAAGAAAAAAAGTCTTGCATCTTTTCAACCTTTCCCTATTAAAACTTCAAATAGAAGAACACTATTAGATATATTCAAGTTCCAACCTGAGGTTCAAACTCCATAGCTCTAGGCACTTGATTACAAAAGCAGCAGAAGCACATTTTAAAATATATTTGCATGCCACAAACAAAGCTATTGCTTAGTACGATTTTCAAAAATTATTTCAATGGAAATCAACAATCCATGAGATTCTAAACCACCTGGAGCGGAACAGAGAGATTACTTCAGAGAAACTCTAACAAGTTTCAGACTCTAACTTTGAAGGCTCTTCTAGCAAGTTCATATTTCAGCTTAATTATATAAAAATTCTGTTCCTTCCCCATTGCAGAAATATTTCATCTCTTATGAAAATTCTTTGTCCGACCAAGAAAACCTCATTTTACAATGTGCGGCTGAATTCGTTATCATATACAAATCCAGTTTTCATGTGATTTCCACACACATAACGAGCAGTAACAGATATTTTTTGCTACACAGTGAAATTTTAATTTACCTTGTTGTAAACTATTGGATGTTTTTATTTGAAATAATCAACCCTTCAGATGCCTCAATATCAAAAACAGTGAATTCCCTATCATCACAGGTATGTTTCCATATACATGTTGTATTACACATGGTTTCAAAACCAGTCTAGACTTCTGTTACTCAAACTCAAGGAAAAGACTTTTCAGTCATAAATAAATGCTTCTTTTTCTCTATCCACCAGCAGAATCTACCCAGCAATAATATTTGTCTTATTGATATTTGTCCAGTGATGTCATAAATGTGGCTTTTGCTTGACTTTTACTGATTCTTTGAACGTTAACTTAGTGTAAATATACCCACACTGACCCATATAATATACAACTTGTGAGCAAATCTGCTTTTTGGACATGAGTTGGCAAGAATTTTTTCATCAGTGTCTCAGAAATCTTCAAAAGTAGTCAGAATTTTTGGTGTCAGAGACACCAGAGGACAAAAAAGGTAAAATGGACCTTCATTTTAAATAAAATTAGAAACAGATGTACGGTACACACAAAATAAGAATATCTGGTGAAATTTGTCATTTGTGCATTTCATATTTTAAAGAAGATTACCCTTATTAATTTGCAATTCATATTCTGTCAAATTTGAGCTCAAATTTAAGTCAATCCAAGTTCAAGTTTTGTGACTTTCTAGAAAGGGGACATTACACTACTTGTTGTAATCAAATAATCCCTCCATGAATTCTATCCCTAGCTGTGATAGAATTCAGAATTTCATTGTTCTGAAAATGTGCTGACTGAAAAGGCTGGAGTTGCTTTGATAAACTGCTTAAAGTTGAGTAAGCTGTTTAAGTGTTTCTCTCACTTTTTAATTCTGCACAGTTAAAATAATGTTTTCTATTTGGATCTATGTATTTATTTATTTAAACATAGCTTTCTAGTTTCTTTTGAGATATAGTTTTCTGCTTGATGACCAATTATTTAATGTCTTGAATAAAAAAAAGCTTTGCTTTTTTAACTTGTCAAATTTTTCTCCAACTAAAGCTGATATTATACCATATGGATTTTAGCTGGCCTGAAAATATGGCCTGAGAGGTTTAAATATGGGTTAGCAGTAAACAGAAAATTGTGTAGAATAGACAGTCTTGTATTTTTTATTCTGGCAGCCTTTCCATGCTGTCTAGTGAATGGTGAAAAAAAAAATAAATAAGGAAATCACTCCAACCTTTTCAGATATCCCCTTTCCCTTCTAGCAAGAAAACAGGTGGTCCTCTGAGGTCCAGTAACAGGAAAGAATGAGAAAGCACAAGAGGTAAAGCACAAGGTAAATGCTGATGATCAGAAGAAAAAGGTCTCCCTTTCATCCTGCTAGGATCCAATCTAATTCTGACTTAGCACCATTCAAAGTCTATTATCAGAGAAGCTCATTCATTTCTTTGTCCATATTCACCACCTGACGAACAGTATGGAAGATGCACAGAATTCAGTTGTTTCAGCTGAATAGGATACAGATAAACATATGAGAATGCTCACTCTGGGGAACATGAGAATCCAACAGTGTCACAAACATGCACACAAGTCAGTAAGAGGTAACTATTGTGTTTTTGGACCGAGTCACACTGTGAGTTCTTAGGTATATTCTAGTTATCCGAGGAGATGAAAACACATCACACACATACATGCCTTCTTCTGTGCCTGATTACCAAAAATAATTAACATATCCTTCATTTAGTCAGAAAGCCTACATGAAGAAAATGCAATGAATTAAAATAAATATAAAAAAATTAAAGGAATATGAGCTCCAGGAGAACAGAAGTATTGCCAGGGAAAGATAATGTCAGGCAAAGGGAGGGAGGGTGCCTGGTGCCAAGCAAAGCCGAGGGCTGTGCAATCACCTCTATCAGTGCTCTATCAGTGTCTACACTCCAGCCAAATCCAGAGAAAACAAGGAGTCAAAGATTCAGGTCAATAAGCTTATAGGCGATTTGCACAAACAGCTCCTGCAGCAAGGTAAAAAACAAAGTCATATTGGCTTTTCTTTTTTATTCCTTCTCTTTGAACTCCTTGGTCCAAACACACCCTGGAAATGTCAGTGTTATATGCAAGAATTTAAAGAGCTGAGCTTCTTAATCCCGTTAAGAAATAAGAACAAAGTTGCCTGTAAAGATCTCCTTATTGAGTTCAAAGTGATTATGGTATAGCTGCCATGTACTGATCCTACCTCCACTTGCTATAGCAAAAGAGTTAGAAATTTGTCATGAAATCCATTACTGAAAAGGAAAGAAACATTATTGATTAAGAGGTTTCTGGTTAAAAAAAGGAACAACAACAAAAAAAAAGGCAAGCAAAAAAAAAAAAAGCATAAATCTACTTTTTGATCCAGAAACAGAAAATAGCAAGCATATTGTTAGTCATTACATGTCTAACATGAAAGAAGCAAAGAATATTTACACAGATGCACACAGCCATACACACAGACACAAAGTCATACTCCAGAGGAAAAAGGGACACAGAGAAATCATTTTCAGGGTGTTAAGAGTTTGGCTGGTATTATAGATGATAGCATGATAGCTTTGCACATGAAGTATGAAGGGAAAGATTAATACACGGACGAACTTAGCTTTGTATATGCTTTCTTATATGAGGAATCACACTGCAGCTGTTTCCCTGAATCTCAAGCCTGGCTGCACACTCAGGTCACATGGTTTAACATAAAAAATTCTAGTCCTAAGCTGCTTTGGCAGGCTAGTGACAAAATACTGTACATGAGCAGAAAACTTGGTTAAGGTTCTTGAGTTCATCGCCTCATGCCCAAGCAGAATACAAGAATACAGAAGCAGGTATGCACCCATATGCAGGCCATAAATTCCTGGAGTCTTCTTCTTGATGACTTAAAACTGTATATGAGTTTTAGACTGCACTGAATTCCCCTTATCCCCCTCTTCACTCACAAATAAACATAACCAATGTATCGGGAACTGCAACCACACATCAGCTGGCTACAGACATACATCACTACAGGCATACCTAGCATTCATGCTATGGATTCTAAAAGCACTGCATCATGAAACAATCAGTCTCCATCCCACCTCATGTATCCCCCGTATCTTCCTACGTCACCAACTGAAGAACAGTTGGTATTGGAAAGCAAAAGCCGCTTTCTTTCCAAACTACCACCAGTAGTGTTAAGGCCACTGAATCTCCTTCCACTGAGGGCTGGTGCCAACGCTGTCTCATGATGAAGTACCATGGAAAGCCTACATGAGGATAAAGAGCAACAGCCATGCTATAAGCAAAGAACAGGAGAATTTGACAAAATTGTCCTGGGAAGCATGGCAGCAAGAAATGGACCCACCCTCTCTCTCTAATTATCAGATATGTACACTCCTTCATTTGCCTCTTTCTCCTGGCAAAAGTCCCCCATTTTCTCTCTTGATTATAGAACTCCTCTATTTTCTTCTCCTGCCTCTTTCCTTCTCTGAACACAGCTATTTAACTATCTACTAATTTCAAGTGATCTCTTTCATTGCTCAAGATAACTTTTCCTTTGGAAGTTAATCCCTCATTGAACACATCTTCCAGGATGCTCACAAGGGACTATAATTTGTTTAGCCAGTTGCCACCCCTATGAAGTAGCCATACCCTCCTTGCTCTTTACAGAGAGGAAAAGGTGTCACTACCATATGGCAAACAGACCAGAGTATTTTTTTATTTTTCCTGAGGATATCTAGGCAGGATGACAGCAATCAGTGACTACAAAACCAAAGATAAACTACTTCACATCTCAGATGAGCTTGATTTAGTACTTTGCTTTTCATCCCATCACCTTCAGCTTGGCCTTTGCATTGTTCTACCATTCGTGCCCCCTCCTTCTATCTGCCCTTCTGAAATTATTAGCCCTATCATGCCTCCAGCTCACTTCTTCTCTTGTCTCTGTTAGCATTACTTCGTTTTCTTATTCCAACCTTTAACAGACAAAATTTAATCTGTATATACTATCTCCTAGCTTCGAAAGTAGGTTTTCAGCCATCTAGTCTATCACTTCTCTGCATGGAAGACAGGCTACTTTCTCCTTATTCAGAATGTTTAAATATTGGCATTTATCTAACAAATCTAATAGATCTGAATTTAATCTAAATTAATCTTAATCTGATACAGATTCTGATTCCAGATACTAACTATCTGGACATTAAAAAAAAAAAAAAAAATCAGTAAGGGAGATTTCAAGCTACTACAGGCTTTGTGTGGACACCATCATCAGATACTCTCTTTATTGGCAGTACATCAATTTGTAGTAACTAAGCATAAACAGCAGATTTCAAAGGCGGTTTTCAAACTGAAAAAATGTAATGCACCAAATTTTTTGTTTCTACTCTGAAGATACAGACCAGTGCAGCTTTGTAGTACAAGAACACTATGACTGTGTTGTTATTATTGCTACTTCCAAAATATTCCCTACTCCCTAATCTCAATGTCAAAATTGCAAACAAATCAAATTTAAGTGCCATCTATTATGAGGCTCTTCTTCATCCAAAAGGTTAAAAAAAAAAATAGAGTTGGAAGCTTAAAACAATCCTTGGCAAATAGTAGGTCAGTAATTTCCATTCTAGCCTGGAATATTTATATGCTTAAAAATTCTTCACTTCTTTACATTTGAGTGTAAAGGAAGACTACATACGAATGCAGCAAAGTTAATTGTGGATTTGTGGTGTGGCAGAAGTGTGGAAGAGGAGAAATTTTCCAGATTCCCTGTTGCAAAAGCCATTAATGAGCAAAAGGAGAAAAGTAATAGCCAAAAGTCAAAATTCTGAAACCTGAGAACAGTTGTAAAATGACATGTAGCTCAATCAATGTGATTAATTTGCTTCACACTTTGCCGAGGCTTTCGCCTCCACTTTCTAATTCTGGCAACTATTCTGCTGAATCTATCTCACAAACCCAAATTAATAAGGTGGGAATGACAAGTATGGCTTTATAAAGGTTAGCTGTTTGCAATTTAGAGAGTAAGAGACTGCTCTCTGCTTATAATACAACCAGGCACAGTTTGACAGGAAAATCTCTTCAGTCAAAAAGCCAAAGTTACCAAGTTGTGAACCTGTACGTCCTCTACTTTCATTCCTCTGAAAGAATTGGGAGTTCAGTAAATTTTTGCCTTCTGTGCCTAGTCTGGATAGTTAAAAGCCTCTGGTTTTAGGTGATACTTGAATTTATATAGCTGGCTAAGTACAAAAAGGATACCATGGATGGAGACTCACAAACAGCTCCTCCCAACAACTGTGCCACTTGTTCCCACTGCCTCTTGATTCTTGCAGGAAGCCCCACTACTCATTTGTCCTCGCTGTTCTGAGTCAGCTAGGAAGAACCCCAGGGGAGGGGAAAGAGGACAGATAATACCTATATCTAAGAAAATACCTTTACTTTCTAGAACCTTTAATGGAAAACATAGGTGACCTCATGGTAATGACACTTAAGATGTATCCCTGAAGAAGCAGAACACTCAGCAGAAGCTGAGTCATTAATAAAAACCAGCATACCTCTACTCTCTCCCATTCCATCCTTTCCCAGGGATATTCTCAACTTGCTTCAAAGTGGGACTTTCTATCACACTGCCTCTGCCGGAGGTAGATTAGTGGTTTTATGTGCCCCTTGATCCTTAGAAATTTCCTTTTCAACTTTTCTTCTGTAGCAGTTGCACTGGAGAGGCTTAAGATTCTTTTCTAACTACAGCACACTTGGAAAAAGGACTGCTGAGAAGTCAGAAGGCATTCAGCTTGAAGAATCAGTGGATGTTCTTAATAAAACATATAATAATCAAGATTCAGATTTAAGTGTATTCTCCTTTGATTCCTGATCTTCTTTAATACAATGGACTGGATTCGGTGCTTTCCCTGAAAGATGTGTTTATTAAAGGGAAGATCCAAGATAACTTGAAATTCAACGTGAATTTGCAATATTGATTGCTATTGAAAAAAATGACATTTTTTTCTTATTTCACCAAACCATAGTGTTTTCCATTGGTGGGCCCTGGAAATGTAGTGAGAAGTACAGAGGAGTAAATAAATCAAACCGATATGGTATGAACTGACAGTAGCACATAGTCTTCCACTGCTGACAGAAGGAATTCAAGAGACGCCAATATAACAATTATGCACATGGTGGTTTAAATATTTATTTATTAATGCCAATAGTAGGACCAGTACTTTTTTCCAGCTAAGG
The DNA here is from genome assembly GCF_009829145.1 of Chiroxiphia lanceolata. Taxonomy (NCBI): domain Eukaryota; kingdom Metazoa; phylum Chordata; class Aves; order Passeriformes; family Pipridae; genus Chiroxiphia; species Chiroxiphia lanceolata. Next base: position 20,118,823 of record NC_045637.1, read on the forward strand.
AAAGTGGTGTCTGAAAGGCATTAGAACAAGTGAACACAAAGTAATTGTAATACTTGTTCACATCACAGTCATAACAGTATTAAATTCTCTGTTTGTAAAGCATTTCTGTCCATAATCTGTTCTCTCCTCACAGTAAGATTTGTAGCAACTGAACTCTAAACTATTGACTAGACTGTTTTGACCTCTTAGGTTGACTTACTAAGTATCAAGAACCTGTAGTGGAGAACTAAATTATTTTGTTGAAAGTATGTAAGCTACATAGAGGACATGTAGAAAACACATCGTCATGCCTTCCCCACTGATGACTGAAGACTCTGCAGGAAGAACTAATATTCTGCAGTCAGAACACTTGACTCTTCCAATAGATTATTCGACTTTGTCCCAAAACAGATGAAACAATACAAAACCAGAAGCACATCAAGCTATCATGAAAAAACATATGTCAATATCTGGGAAAGAACAGAAAGACAGAGAAATCATCAATATCCAAATGCCTGAGGGGTTAGTGGACTAACAGAAGAACACCACCACCACAACTCCAGCTATTTGATAGGCATCCTTACCTGCAGAAGACAAACAACAAAGTAATCAAATGGAAATCTGACACGAAGAAGGTTAATTCAATGCTTGAATTAACTCACAGCACACTGCAGTAAGTTTTTTCTGTCAGCTGCAAGCACAACCTTGCAGACTGAACACTGGGTAAGAATGAATTGGTGTGACTTATGCTAAAATACCTCTATCTTCAATAATTTGCAAGTAACAAATGCACCAAAAAGGTATCTGCAACTTCAAAAGTTATCCTTTCACAAATCACTAGTTTTCTACATACATAATAAATTCTATAATAAGCTCTATTTTAATCCTAGAATCTACAGACACAATCTGTTTTTCTAGCAATGTTTCCCAGGCAGAGCACTGTTCCTAAGCAATGAACAGACATGCTGCATTGCTAGCTTTGGATCTGCTGATAATTGACTTCTGAGGCCTGTTCTCTACAGTTAAATATGGAGAAAATAACACTTGGAGGAAAAAAATTAAAGGCAAGACAATTCACTATCCCTGAAAGCGTCTTCAACACACTTAAATATTTACCCCTTACCAGACTTAAATCTATGAGTGACCTCTTTTCCCCATTAAGGTACTCTATTAATAAGGCTTTTTGTAGATTATAAACCAAAAAATCGTTTTGACCAATTGGACACAGTTTGGCCAGTATTCTCTCGAGAGGTTGGCTACAATGATTACCTTTATTACAAAAGAATTCCACTTCTTCACAGCTCAGATTTTCAGGCTCAAACTCTGCAGAAAAGCTTTCCTCCAATGGAAAGTCTTCTTTCGAGATAGTATCATTTTCCTCAGACAGGCACTCTTCTTCTTCATCCTCAGTGGCATCTTCAAGGGGCCCTTTAAAAAGAATCAGGAACACTGTGGCAAAACCATCTAAAAGGACAATGTGAAATAAAACCTTAGTGAACTTATAACTGGAGTTCTTTAGCTAGGTTTTCCTTCCACGGCAGTGTTCAGCATTTATTAGAATTGGACAAATAACATTTTATGGAAATTGAAATTGAAAGTGACTTTTTCTGATGACTTCAAATCAGAATATGCAAAATGTCATTAATAATATGTATTAATAATACCCGCACATAGGGGGTTTTCATTATTCATTGGGCTCTAGTACTAAAACACAGACAGTTTTAACAGTGGAAATCAAAGCTATATTTGTAAAACCACATAAACAGTGAAGAGCCCTCTCTTGTTTGTTAGTGACTGTTTTTGATGCTGAATTACACTACTTAAAATGTTCCTTTTACAGGCTTTGTTAATCAAATTAAAGTACTGACAACAGTGAATTACTACAAAGGTATTAAGAGTACAAACTTCAGTTTATTCTGCTTTTGCTTCAAGCAGCCCCCGATGGTATCTGTAATCATTCATTTGCCAGACTCTTTAGTGGACTCCCAGCCAATGGACAGGACTCAAGACAGACTATCCACTCATTTCACAGAGGGCAAACAAATGTTGTGGTAAACCACCAGCCAAGGGCTACAGAAACATAAACCAGCTACGGAAACAGGGTATGAGTTTGAATTTGAAAGGGCAGCCTGAGGTCTTTGACGTTTCTTCTAATTACCTAGACATAGATTGCCTATAGATCCTCTCAAAGAGCCAGACAGACATATAACACAAAACACCCAAGTTACTGATTGGATGTACTCAAAAATTAAATTTCTTCTTTCTTATATACACACACTTCAAATCATTGGTAATAGTAACTATTTGCTAAAGACATCTCTTGTGCAGCATATAGAATTTTACTCTAGATTTAATAGAGATTTGAAATAACTGAACATGTTTTAATTTAACTAAGATTTATTAAACGTCAGTATGTTTCAAAATCCATCTTAAGACTGGATTTCAAAGGAGAGATTTCATTATACATGGTTGAGGCTTGAAAAATTACATATTTCACTCTCCCAATGAAAGCACAGCCTCATTTATAATTGACTGAGTATTTCTTCTTCAAATGAAAGCGAGCTAGCTAATGAAAAAAATGTGATTTGTATTTATATGATAGTTTTACAGTATAAATACACTATTCCTATATATCTATCATGCTGAGATACAATACATAAATGATTGTGTTGTGTTCAATGAAAAGGAAGGAATAAATTTTTAAAGAAATCAAATATTGACTAGAGCCTAATTTTATGTAATTTATTACAAACCAGTGACTACCTACATTTATTAAAACAGCAAAATTCACTTTAGGCTAGGTTGTGTAATTCTTGCTTCAGAGGAATATGATGGTTACTTTTTATTGAAATTGATTGAGATTCCCAGCTGGGATTCCATAAATTAATATAGCTTACTATCTTTCATGGAAATATGACTCTCTGTGCCAGCTGAGAATCTGACCAAATGAACCCACTTTTGTGGTCACACACTCGCCAACACTAGCTGTCATTCAACAATATAGCTCCTAAAATAAGGGGCTATTATTATGGCTGAAGAAATAAAGATTCTCACTATCAAAGTATCCATTACTGTTAATTGCACCTTCCAGCCACGCTGGGAAAAAATCCAGCAACTGCATATGCACGGGGAATGGAGAGTGGCTATCGCACTGTACGGAAGAGAGAACAAAGCACACGCTGGAGCAACGCACTGCAGCTGAACATGGGCAGTCCAGGCACCTCACGTGTGTCCAGGTTCATGGCAGAAATGAAAGCACAAGGGGTTCTGCACAAATTATCAGAAATACTGGTTAGATTTCATAATATTATTATAATGTGACACTGTCTGTAGAGTCATTATTGGTTGCTCTCCTAGTAACATCTGATAAATAAAGTAGGAAGGAAAACACATGAAACAAATAATACGCTATTTTAGGGAAATGTAAATTTTGCCACATATAAAGATGGATAAGTACCATATTTTGCATCATTTCAATGAAGCTATAAGCCTTTAATAAATTTTCCAAATATTTTAAATTTGGGGGGAAAATTTAAACTCATCAGCCAACATTTCAGTGAAAGTCAATTTCCTGCTGCGTGACTGGTTCTTTGTCATTTGACTTTTTCAATGTGTCTTGCAAAATATAGCAAAAGCAATTATCTGCAAGGAACCAACTGGCATGTGTACATGACATTTAGGTCTTTTCTAGATGTTACACCAGGTTTATTTGATCAGGTCACCAGTAAGCAATCCGCAGCTAACCATCACTGTATGTTAATTAGGAAAAGAACAGAAATACAGCTGGTATGCTTTCATTTGCAGCACTCATGGAAACACACCTTATGATTTACATTGACACCCTTTCCAAGAAGGCAGAAGAAATACAATGCACACGCCAAATCCACAGAGCCAGTTCAAACTCCTGTCATTCTGTGGCTTGGGACTTTATTTTTTAAATGCGTTTCAGACTAAAAAAATCTTGACTAATGTCACTGTAGATACATGCTATGTATGAACAGGCATGTAACATTTCCTAAAGTTACCTGTCCAAGCATTTGCAAGCAGAAATGTAAATGCTGTCACATCCAAAGGAGATCAGAGGTATACATGCATCTACAATGGGCTTTGCCTTGTGTGTGCCAGCCCAACACAAACCCAGTGCTGTTTATCCAGGGGTGCACACACGGGCACACATCAGAGCTTTACATAACACCTCACCTCAGGGGCTGACATCAGAGGCTGCGCTTCAAACACCAGCATGACTTTTGTTGAAATTGAAGGATCTGTGCATAAATTATTTTTCTAGGTTTCAGACAGCTGCTGCCTTGTCTAATTCACCCAACTAGAACTTGATCCTTGGGACAAATTCTGTCTTATGCACGTTGAGCCGTCTTTCATTTTTTAAATGTTCAAATACATTCAGCTCATGCCCAGAGCTATAAACTGATAACTTTAACTAAAGAGTAAGGAATTGTTCAACATGAGTAAGACCAACCCAGGTGAATAAGATGAAAATTAAGTACTTCTCAGTTGCTCGTTTCATGGGAACTCAATATCAATGCCTAATTTCTGTGGCCATTTTTATTATCACTCAAACACACAGTGGGTTAAAGACAACAGTAAAATCCAAAGCCACTTACTAGGAAGTATAAATAGATTAAATTCTCTATTCTTGACTAGTTCATATAATTACTTGCACATAAACAGACAATAAAGAAAATAAATTTTCAGAATCTCAAAATAACGATTACGTGGAACTACAGATTCTTGACAAATGCAAACACATAAACTATGCATGCTTATGTTTGCCTAGTTTTGGTTATGTGCTTCCAAAAACCTCTTACTGATAGAGTAAATCAAGTAAGAGCTAAATCAAGTCAGACTAGAGAACTAAGAATTTATCTGGTTCAAAAAGTTTCAAAAAAGTTTCAAAGTTTTCTAGTTTCTCTATCTAGGGAACAACCTGCACAAAAGCCATGCAACTCCTTCCTTGATTTAAAATATTTAAAAATACAGAGTCATATAGACAAAAATAAATAAGTCTTTAAAAAGAAGAGAGTTTCTTTCAACTGTTTTCTCTGATAATGCTTTTTTCCCACAGTTGTTATTATGTTGATATATTACCTTCAACAGTCAGAATACAGGTTAATCAGTTACTTTAGTACTACACTTTTCTTTCTGCATTTATTTTAAATTGTTGATTTAATTTAGTAGTATTACACCCATTACTTATACTAATCATGTTCTTAAGTACCTATGGCACAAAATGTACTATGTCTGCTTTTATTTTAGCTGGACCAGAGTTAAGGTTCTATCCTGTTCTGATGAAAAATCCTTTTCAATAACTGCTGATTAAGTGTGACTGTACAACAACCACAATGACATAGCAATGCAAATCCAAAAATTTCTACTACTGAAATTCATCTGTGTCACATTCCCAGAGCAGCAACATAAGTGATCTGACAGTAAACAGCTCTGACATATGACTAGACTCTTCAGTAATTAAAACAGTAAAATTTCACACTTAAGCAGTTAAGGAATTTAGATGAATAGTTAATTGCAGAGATAGTCTAGATGTTTGTCTTCTCATTTTAGCAATTCTTCTCCTATTAGCAGTTTGTAAAAGCATGTGATGTAATCTGAGAGTTGAAATGCTTCAGACACATGACAAACAGTTAAGAATTCCCAATTACACCAGGTAAAATCTCTATTCCCAATCTTGAATAGAGGTAGTGAAGGCAAATTAAGTCTCCTTTGATTCATTCTGGATTTTGCATGAAGCCCTGAAAAAAACTGGTTCCTTTATAAAACAAGCAAATACTTGTGTTGTACAAAACAGAAGATTTTGAGGGGTTGAGTAATTTACTAACTCGCTTGGTACTTACTTCAATACACGAATATTTACTGATATAAACACAGATCTCAAATTTTTTCGCAAATAGCACAGATAAACAAGAGGCAGTAAAAAACCAGTACAATTATCGACAGCAAAGATGGAGTCAATGTGGCAAAAATCTGTATGGCTTAGTGGACACCGCAGTCCACTTCGAAAAACCAGCACATACAATTTGATACAAATAACAGTATCTACTGAGGAGGGGCTGACGAGCGAGCTGCATGTGCCTTCATGGAGAAAATTACTTCTGATTGAGGCCACTTGCCAGCACAGTGTGGAGAAATCTGAACTGTGCTCCCTAATTTGTACTAGATTTACAGACACTCAAGGATGTATTTTTTAGCAATATTAATGCATTAAATGCTAAATAAATATTCCTGAAATATCATATACTGTAATATAAATACAGGCATATAGATGCAAGCACACAAAGATAGCTAGCTAAGTGACAATCTTTACACAGAGAGTAACAGATCCTACCTCAGCACTTGAAAAGACAGGTTACTTTAGCAAAACAAAACAAAACAAACACTGTAAGAATTTTAATAGAATGTAAAAGTGTGAGAATATACCACCAAAAAAGGATTTGCATTAACTTAACAACAGATGCCTTTGTTACAATGAACACTCCTCTGAACACAAATTTGAGCATTGGACCCCTTGAGTGCCTTAGTGCTGATACATCAATGCTTGACTCCAGTTTTATGGTACTATAACTGTAATGAAATAATTGAAATTCAATAACATTGAACTGGGTAAGTTCTGTAATAATTTCTCACAGTCAAATTCATCAGACTTCTCCCTAATGAAACCACTTAAACACATGCTTAAATTAAGCACCTGCTTATATGCTTTCCTGTCCAGTGTTTTGCACTTAAAATGAATGTATCCTATGGCAGGGAAGTATCATTGAAATAATTATCTCATGAAAATGTGAAGTGGTTAGTTTCCTCTCACCCACCAATATTCTCCTACATTCCCAGAGCAGCAGCATAAATCAGTGCTCTTAACAAATTAAGAATGCTTCAGAAAGCCCACAATGTTTGACAGTGAGTGGCTGGGGAGAGGTTAATGAGTATAATTAGAAGTAGTAGCATTAAAAAGCAACAACTGTGATAAATCAGAGGCCTGAAATTCCTCGGATCTACATCAGACATTTTGCATGTTCTGTGAGATCCATTCAGTATTTTCTAAGAAAACATGCTGCCACACACAGATTATCCTTAGCTTATGGTAAGACCAAGGTATGTGATGCTCTCTGATTACAGAGGGAAAAGCTTCAGAAAAATCAATCCATTTGTCTCCTGCTTCAACAAGAACATTTTCTTCTAAGTACAAACAATTACATAAGAAAATTAGCTGTGAATTCTATTAATTCACATTGCTGGGAAGGTTTTTCCTAAAATTTCAGTCAGGAATACTAAAAATACAATAGAGGGTTCAATTTATCTAATTTTAAATATGGCAATGGGAGTGAAGACACTAGACAGTAGTTCAGAGTTCTCTTCCTTTGAGAAGTTTCATACAAGACTTCCTAGAGACTTCTCTTCCATTCCAATTAACTCAAAGGAGTGGTTGTCTCCAATGACTTCGCTTTTACAAAAGCCTGGAGACAAGTTTAACAGTGATCTGAACAACCCCAACAGAAACAATCCAGCTTCTTCTTTGAGGAGAAATTTTTGCAAGACACTACCTAAAATATACTCCCAAGTTCCTTGTTGGGAATCTGGATTCCTTGGTTTTGTAAAATTTATTAAAATGCCCCTGCTCAGATATTTCAGACCCTACATGGTTACCATGGTCAAGATATGGACTGATATAATAAGGGAGATAAATATACGCTGTAGCAATCAGAATAAATTTTCAATTTCTGTAAAGGACAAGGACTGCCAGATACTGTCAGGACTAATCCTGAGATGATCCATGCTCTCCTGAGAAGGAGAACTTCCAACTAGAAGTAACTAGATAAATCAGAGAAATGGAAGTACACAAGTCTGCAGCTAATATCATAGATGATAATAAAGGAAAATGGCAATAGAAATTCTTCTGTTGAACTAGTTGCTCCCCCAACAACCTGACACCATGAGTGTCCACGCTACTTTTTCCTTGTGACTTTTGGTTAATAGAGATCCAAATATCCAATTTTCATAGTAAAAAAATATTGTCTCTCCCTCCTTTTGAGAACTGCAAATTGTTTAATCACATAATTCCCTGAGAACAGAGAGAAAAAGGGCAAGAGAAGAGCCTAAAGATTCTTATGATAGACATTAAATGGCTATACCTAATCTTGATAAACTGATCACTGCAGGAATAGCTTTAAAATTAAGCTACTGGCAGTAGGTAACTGAAGAGTAAGTGGGAAATCAGTTTAGAAAAAAAATACTTAGATAATTTCTTAAGGTCAATATTTGTCAAACAAACCACTCCCACTTTTGCTGAAATGCTTCCCTCATCAGTCCCTTGAGTTTTCTATTTAGCTTAACTAAGTTATTTCTGTCATTCCTATTCTGTTTTGAGCTCTACTCTAGAGTAATGCTGCCTGTGCACACTGAATCTCTCCAGTCTGTTATGCAAATTGGCTGAACTTCATAAGTTTTGTCCAGATTGCTTCAATTTGTGAGCAACTCCTTACATCTTCATTGTGGCACCCAAGCAGAATGAACCATTTCTCACTTTCAAACTGGGAGAAACTTTATGAACATGATTCAATGATGAACTTAACAGAAAGAATGGAGAAGAAATGCTCTTAGGACACTATAAATCTATACCAACCTGATATAACTGAGCTTAACAACAAGAAAAAAAGCACAAAAGTATAATTCTGTAGAAAAAAAATTTAAAAAAGGAGTTATTTTTAAACACCTAAGTTCTTCCTGCAGCCATTCACTTTTAACGTAAGTTGCATCAGGGGATCTGGTAGGAAGGAAACATTTTTATTAATTTTCCCCTTATCTGCAAGAAGAATGCTGATTTTTTTTTTTTTTCATTTATGTTCCTTGCCTGCAGGTAGTAGACCAAGAAAATCATATAGCAGAAATTTTTTCTTTTGATTAATTTCTTTCCATGTGTTATGTTATTTCTTATATATAATTGATTTCAGGTTTTGCTCGTAGCTGTACATCTTTTTGTATCTGTACCTACTGCCTTCCTTCAATCAAGAAAGTTGAAGGAAATTACCTGAATTTTGTTAAGTTTATTAAAAAAAAAGAGCTCTGTGAATATTTAAATTGAGTTTTGAAATGGTAATACAAGAAAGATATTAAAGAATTTTAATAGTAGGTTCAATTTGACCCACAGACTATTGTAAAAAGGGTCAAATTTTATTCAAATTATTTCTTTATGGAAAAAAATACGAACACTTTGATTTTAATAAAGTAGATTAATATTCTTCACTGCTAGGTCTTTTGGCACTTCTGTGCATGACAGCATTAACCGTACTTGTCTATAAACTTTTCAAAGACCTTTAAATGTTCCACTAATTTTGAACTTCATTTTCATTTATCCCCTTGTCTTCTTTTCTCTTACCATTATCCTAGGGGCCACAACAAAATTGACAGTGCCTATGGTCAGTCTGCTCTTAGAGCCAAGGCCAGAATATTTCCAATCAATAAAGGTGAAATGATGAAAAAGTGACCATTGAGAAAATGCTTAGGGAGACATTAATTTTAAAAAATAATATGCAAGTGTGCACAGAACATGAGCTGCAAGACCTTTGCAGTTAAGTATCAGACCTCAGTTTTCAAGTAGGGGCTCATGCCAAAACACATCTTAATTCTACCTACACTCGTAACAGCTTCACAGCAGATGCTCCACAGCAGATGTTGTTCTGAGTATTTCTGGTGATACAAGAGGAGAAAGAGAAGGACAGAAGTGACCAGTATTGTGACTCAACACCCTAATAAATTTCAGCAGCAACAGAGAACCACCAGAGTACCACAGTGCATCAACCTTTCTGAAAGGAAGTTTTAACTAAAGCCTGAAAAGCAAACAGGACATTGAACATAAAGCTCTCAGAGATGAATTTGTGATCCTTTTACATAACTTTCCACATTAGGAATAATTTTGCAAACAGTGATTTATCAGTAGTTTTCTAATTTTAACAGAGTTAAGAAGGGAAATTTCCTGTTTCCTTGTGCAGAAATGTTATCCTTGAAATATTTTCCCTGAATTATGATATATTTTGCAGGTTTGGGGTTTTTTTACAGTATGATTCTGCTAACTTTTAGAAAACAATTTTTGAAACTACTGGAAACCTAATTTGAAATACTGACAATATAATTTGCCCCACAATACACAGCTACCACCAATGCAAATATTATCCAGTTCCAGTGAATTGTTTCAATTAGATAAGTAGGATGATATGTTTAAACTTACAGACTTAAAAAAAAAATTAAATCTTCTTACATTGTGTAAGAAGATTGGCTTAATTCTGTGACATTCCATAAAATTATATTGCATTTAGTAATATAATGCAACTATTTGATGATTCAGACGTCTATGAGAAGTTATTGATTTTTATATCTATGAAATATAAAAAGAAATATAAAAAGAAAAAATATATAAGATATTTTGAACTTTTTTTAACATGTTCATATTGTTTTCTACAGGCAAGGTATCTAAGTTTTAATATTCACCTTTCTAATAAAGGAAAATCCCTCATCTTGCATCTTACAACAAGGATATAAAACTTAAAGCTGCAATTTTAGGAAAATACTCAGACTCTCTTTTCACTTTACTACCATAAGGTTTGGAGGTTTTTTAACTCAAGAGAACAGAGAATAGACACCAACCAGTCCACACCTCTCATATAAGGTCTATGGTATGCTGCTCTAAACGGTCCAGGGAAATCCTCTGAGGATTCATATCCCAGAAATTTTCAGTGAATCCTTTCCTCCAGTCATAGCAAACTTGATGTGATACTGGTAAGTAAGAGGAGTTTCTTTTCGTGTCCTAACCTCATCATTCAGGGTCTCAAACACGTAGGTAACACACTGCCTATTACTCAGGACACCTTCCTCTACAGCCTATCTCCTTCATCACATACTGTTACAGCAAAGCAGTTTCAAACACCATACCCCAAATAGGATGAATTTTATCTTAGACATGGACAAGTGAGGCTCGGAGCTGAAAGCTTTTCAGAGCCATGAAGGCAGCAAAAGTTCGCTCTGCTTCCAACTCCAATGCTGCCCTTACTCCAAACACAGGACTTCATTGGCAATCACATGAGCAGTGAGTGACACATACTGGTATTTGCTGATCACTGTTCTCACTCACCTGCTGGAGGGAAAAAGGTGATGCAAGTAGGAGCACTTTGAAGCCACTAATGATGCTGCTGCAGTGTATTTAATGGCCAGCATGTTAGCTACGATGAAAGAGGAACCTCACATCAAGTACATTAAGGGATCAGAGGAATACATACTCATTACTCACTGTAATTTACAACCTCACTTTCAAGACAAATACTCACATTTTTCTCACACAGCAAAGACACCTAAACTGGTATATAAAATTAAGAGGTCTTTTTTCTTCTGTTTATTTAATATTTTCTAAGTTGTATGTAGCTGTAGAATATTCCTGTTCATCATTTTCTCAGATGGAAACTGGTCTCTCATCTCTGTACATCATCATGCAATTAATCAAAAAGCAAAAAAAAGGATTCTGGACTTTCAGGTCCAAAAATTGGTAGGGAACTCGTGACTTCTCTCTGAGGTTACTATTTCTCTTCAAATTACTATTTCTTTTCTTTCCCCTGTCTTTCTAATAAAGTGAAACAGAGAACACTGCAGAAAAATGAGCCCCTGAAAGACAGCCCAAATTCAAATTCTAATAACATGATCAAACCTACCGAGATTGTATGCAGAATTCAGTGCCAGTTGGGTTAGACCTCAATAAAAGTCAGCACACCCTAAACTGATGCATACCACAATGACACAGTTAAAGGAAAAATCTGAAGCCCCACTGCAAAGAAATGTTAATGCCTAATTTCTTTTCTGTGGATATTCACATCTCATTTTGTCCACTACACTGTTGGTTATGATTAGTTACAGTAACAGTTGGTGTAGTTTACAATGATGCACCATAAGGGTGAAATGTATTCTGTTGTTTGTTTGTTTTTAAGATTCTTCAAAGAATATCAGTATAACAGCATTTATTATGTTTAATTGAAATATAATGGACTATTAACCTGTGCTTCACCCAACTGTACACCTTACAGACACCATGAAAAAAACTCTGATTTCTATCATCACATCTCAGGATATGTAGTATAATGATAGCATAATATAGGTCACATATATGATAGGATTTATTGAAAAATAAAAACATTTATAGATCATGTATATAACTCTAAAATATAATAAGCAAACTATATCTTTTAAAATAAACTAGAAGTGCATTTTGCAAAGTATTTGAGTTCTTTAATATCCCTGTTCACACTTTTAACTACTTTGATTCCTCACTGACAGGAACTGCGAGATTGCACAAAATACATTGTACGACCCCTAGAGTTGGTATAACCTGCTGGTTTTCTGAGTTAATCACTAATTAATAATTTGAAAACACAATGTCATTATGTCATTTCCAGACAATGAGCTTTTAAATGGTGCATGTTATGTCCTAGCCTTTTCAGTAAGAAAAAATAAGTTTTATTTCCTCTGGAAACCAGATGGCTGGTAAGTGTTATTATGAGGCTATGCAAATCTCAAAGCAATAAGCATGAAATCAAAACAAGAATTCATTTTCCTCTCCTCTTATCATGATTGTCGTTTTGCTGAACCAACTTATGGAATGATACAACTCCTACAAATTAGGCTACTGGATGCTTTGGTAATGATGAGTTGGTAATCCATCCTTTCTTTCTTTTTCATTGAAAATAGGAGTTCTGAAAATATTTTTTTCACCTATACTTTCAACCTTCCTCATATCCTTGTTCTATATGCCAATCTTATTCCAGGTTGAGTCTTCTCAGTAAACTTACTCACTTGAAAAGTTTACCAGCTCTGCTATTATTACAATGTAATTATCAAAATACCCTTGACTGGCTTATGTTTTCGTTTAGCCAGCTTTTTCCTTAGGAATGAAATCCAGAAGAGTTATTTGTTATTTTCCTCTCACTTAAGGCGTAAACACCTGCACCTTCATGGAAGTGACAGTTTCACTCTACAATTAAAACTCCACACTTCAAATCTTCAAAGTCAACCACCAATACAACTACATAACTTGCAGCATCCCATTTTACAAAACTTGCAGAATACTCTGAAAAATCTTAAATCGCTAAAGCTGACAAAAAAGAAACTAATAAACTAAATATGAAATATTGATTTCCAAATGGAATTGGCTTCTAAATATTTAGAAGTACCTTAACTGACAAAATGTACACTTTTAAAAACTTCCCGCGGAGCTAAATATTTGAAAAGGTCTGGTATAGGAAGACACTGTAAAAAAAAAAAGTATCGGAATGTCATTCTATGTAGTTCTACCTTCATTCTTGTTTATTTATTATTACCTGACATATTCACTGCTAATAAATTTTAGTATTGAATTTTATCATTTTTTATTTTTAAATCCTTACATGTAGTATTTAATATTTATGGAAACATCTCAGTGTTCTTACATCACAATGTTTCTTGTCTGTATTAACAAGTTAAAACATTTCTAGCTACTATCACACTATGTCATTTTATGAAGCAATAAGAGCAGTGACAATTATGTAACACTGCTATGGGTTTATCATGAATAATGTCAAAAATATGACTAAAAGAACTAATCCACAAAAATAAATTGAAACTGTTTTCCCCAACAGACTTCTTGCCAAATGTAGTTGCCCTTAATTAAAAAAATCACATTTGCCAAAGTATTTTCAGTAAATAATTGCCCTTTTTTAAATCTCTTGCCATAGCTACTAACACATCTCTCTGATCCGAGTGACCCTGCCTGAACAGGGGGTTGGACAAGATGGCTTCTAGAGGTCTCTTCCAACCTCAAGCATTCTATGATTCAATATTAATATCAGGAGATGTTGCACATTTTCTTATACTACCTCATCAGGAGCCAGACAGAGCCCTCTGTAGTGTACTAGCACATCCAACTGCAGCATCAAACAGACATAAAGGCAACAAACATAAGAAGAATATCCTTGAATTCCCCCATAACTATCAAGTCAAGAACAAGTGCTCTAGTGAGATTTTAACTAGACACGGACTATTTGTAGCAGTGAGGCAGTAGTTCCAATGGATCCATGACTGCAATCAACACTGCCTGCATTTGGGTCCTGGAAGGTTTGACTGTATGTTAGACAAGCTCTTCACTCCATCTTCCCTTTAGGTTTTTTGCTACAGTTACATTTCTTCTGTCTGCTGGTGTTCTGTGTTAAACTTGTGAAAAATTGCACTGACACTCTTCACAAGACAGTCTTAATACACACACAAGCACATTTTTAGCAATCATGCAAAATCCACTGGAGTATTTTGCTTACTGTTGCACACTGTATTCATAAAAGAATAATGCTTAGTGAATTTGGGACCACTGAACTAGGTCTGCAGGAAGCAAATCATTCTATGTCACTGCTGACCTGGAAACACAGAACTGAACCTCTGGTACTGTTATCATATTTTGCCCATTTCAGTTTTGAAGATGAAGATGCTGCTTTTACACATCTTCCTTCTAACAATTATTCCTTAATGGAAAAGAAGACACTATAGCTTTTTTCCTAATGTTCAATGAAGTATTCCCTTTTGGTTTCAATCCATTCCTCTTCATTATAACTCTTCTAAAGATACTACATTTTTTAGATGTTTATACCTTCAAATACTAGAGTCACTTGTCATGACCCTTTAAATTATCACCTTACTAAAAGGGAAGCGTTCTTACAGTTTAATTTTTCTCACATACTACAGTCTAAGAGTTACTCAGATATCTCACTGCTTGATCCTTTGAGTATCCTCCTCTGTTTTTCCTTACATCTTCTGGTAGTGAGGTGAGTAGAAATGAATATAGCACAAATTCTGCATCTAGTTTCTGCTTCATAGGGATCAAAAAGGAAGAAGACAGCAAACATTACATGAGACTGTCACACCCCAGAGAGTTCTGAAAAAAGAGAGGGAAACCATGACACTTGCAGCACAAGTATCCAGGACTAAACTAGGGGTTAAAGTGGATGTTATTCATTACAGACACAGAGACAACCAACTCAAGTGAGTTGTATCATTAAGCAGTGTCAATTTCAAGACTGGTTTTATAAGAAAAGGTTTGGAATCAAGGTACAAAATATAATAGCAATATCGATAAAAATGGTCAGCCATTGTTAATAATACAGAAGGAAACACTAGAAACAGCTCACCACACTGCTTTTCACAGGCTAAATAACAGTGTCATGCCATATGGTAACAGCAATTGTTCCAAAAATAATTAGATTTTCAAGATGGACATGTTTATAGAAGAGATGTTACTAAAAAACAGAAGTATGAAACATATATGTCCACAATAATATGAAATATTACCATGCATTACAATATATGGTTACTCCTACGGGTGAAGATTGAGAAGAGGAACTGTGGTTTCTCTCCCTAGTTCATGGCAAAGAACTTGAAACTATGTAAAAAGATTTGCAGCATAAGAAAACCAGACCATGGAATGGTAGGCTGAAGCTGATGTTCATTTTTACTGGTTAATATTTTTCTCTTACTCTTCTCTTTCTCCTCCTCTTCTCCTCTGCCATCATTGTCACTCAACTGCCATCAAATACGGGGGTTCAATATGCTTTAATTTAAAATATTTTACAGTCAATTTATATATTATGATTATCAATAATATTAGATTATTATGTCAATATTACTGGAGAAACTATTGTTTCTCACTACCAACATGTAATTGCTATTTATTTAGCACAAGGCTGCTTTTTATGTACCCTTATGTACCAAGGCTGCTTTTCATGTACCCTTTTGAGGGTTTTCTTGATGTCTCAGCAAAAGAAACACTCAGAACAACATTTTTTTCTCATTATCAATATCCAGGCTTGAAATATCCTTAAAGGTTACTCTGTTGCCAGTTAATGTCCTCAGATGTCCTTCCAGTTTTCTCTGGCAAGCAACATCAAATTTCAGGGAGTAGTACACAATGCAAACCAACATATCTGTACCTTCACCAAAACAGGTAGTACCAGATGAAGGACTTGGTTTTGGTTTTAACTTAGAAAAGAAAGCAACGGGGTGAGGGGGAAGGTTTGGGAAAAGCAATTTGAAGTAGTCTTCAAAAAAAAAAAAGCATGCTTTTTTCCCCTGTTGCCAGACTCTCTCACGGTGCTCTGTCCCTCACGTTTTTTTCAGGTGTCCATCATGACATTCGTAAACCTTTGTGCCTAGAACATTTTGTGGGGCACAGCTTTCCAATTTTAAGATACAAATATAGATATGCCACATTTCATTTGAGCCTCAGAGTCAAGAACATGGTAAGGCAGAAGAGCCTACAGTTGCTTGGCACTACCAGGAAGGGGCACTTTGGTCTAGACCAGTATAGCTGATTTATGACCATCTATATGCAAGACTAGTACCAAGAAAATATCATTTGTTAGACTCAAATACACATAATACTCTTTTGGAGCTCACTCTGGATAGAACGAATCTACGCTGTGTTGTAGACCCATTGATTAATAATTTTTATTAATGTAATGAAAAATAAATTATTTTAATTTATATTCTTTAGGAAACTTGTTTTCTAATGCTTTTATTGTTGGCTATTTCTTTGCTCTGGTTATTACTGGCATAATCTACTACTCCAGAAGACTCAAGACTTTGATAGTTGGCTTCAAAATCATACATAACTTATTCTTCACGGACAAAGACATGTAACATCAACACATTTTTATGAATGATTTTGTCAAAATAGTTACATGAAAGGTAAGATGAAATGAATAATATTAATAGAACAGAAAAAAAGGTTGACTTAATATATATTTTGAGAAAAATGCATCAGAAACAAGTATTTTAAAATTAAGCCCTATTATCTGACTGACACAAAGCTATAGAGAAGGAATTGCAACATGAGAAATTCTTAGAAATATCTTCTTTGAACTAAACAGCAAAAAGGACATCAGATTGGTTTTTAAATACCTTGGAAAATTATGTAGCTAAGTACTACTATGTCCTTACATGAGACTCAACTAAAGAAAACCACTTCTATGCTTTTAATAACTGAGTTTTCTATAAAATCTTTACAAAAGACTAACTCCTGGGGGTGGCAGGGATGGGGTTGTGAAGAAGAGGGAAATTTTTCACAAAGGTTTGATGATTTTCAACACAATTTTATACAAAACAAATTTTGTTTGAGATCTACTAACTGGCAGCGCTAGTGCCAGTATTCGAAGTAATATTTCTACACCCAGTCTAGAAGGTATTAAAAAATACAAAAACTAGTAAGTATAGCAGATACATAGTTTCACCCCTATCTTACTTCCAGTGAAAATCACCAGAGTAATAAAAATATCTGGTGTTTATCCTAATTATCAAGATCCCTTCTCTTTGAAAAAGGCTGGAAGAGAACATTTGCACTTCTTGATGTGATTAGTGTTAAACATGGCTATTTAAACTGAATGGAAACTAAAAATATACACTGATATACTTAAATTGGCATCAAGAATCCATTCTGGCCTCAGAATCATCCAGAGGGGAAATCTGCTGTCAATCTAAATGACTTTTCAAAAGAAAACTGCAGGCTCATCAACGTGACTACTAATTAACCTGATAACTCCAGACTAAAATCATCTTCTTATAAAGAATACAAGACCTTCATCAACTTCCTTGGAATAAAAGCTTGGTTTAATATACAAGTAATGGGAGTCAAAACAGAAACAACATACAACCAGAAAAGAGCAACTCTGGAAACACAGAGGTCAGTGGAGGAGGGGGAGCACGTGCTCCAGGCACTGGAGCTGAGGTTCTGCATCCCATGGTGCAGACCACGGTGAAGCAGCTGTGCCCCTGCAGCCCATGGAGGTCCACAGGGGTGCAGAGATCCACCTGCATCCTGTGGAGGAGTCCCACACTGGAGCAGGTGGATGCCTGAAGGGGACTGTGACCCCATGGGAGATCCACGTTGGAACAGAGTCCTGGCAGGGACCTGCTGACCTAGGGTGAGAGGAGCCCACACAGGAGCAGGTTTTCCTGGAAAGAATTGTGGAGCCGTGGGGGACCCAA
Source organism: Chiroxiphia lanceolata (assembly GCF_009829145.1). Classification (NCBI taxonomy): domain Eukaryota; kingdom Metazoa; phylum Chordata; class Aves; order Passeriformes; family Pipridae; genus Chiroxiphia; species Chiroxiphia lanceolata. The sequence goes on from NC_045637.1 coordinate 20,136,868, forward strand.
GCTGGAGCAGCCTGTGCCTGAAAGACTGCACCCCACAGTGATGGGTAAGTGATCCACATGGCACCATTTCATGGAGAACTGTTGCCCATGGGATGGATGCACGTGGAAGAAGTTCATGGAGAGCTGTCTTCTGTTGGAGGGACCCCACATTGGAGCAAGGGAAGGACTCCTCTCTCTCAGCAGTGGCAGAAATCACCTGGGATGAACTGACCATGACCCCCATTCCCATCTCCCTGTGCCGCTGGGGAGGAGGAGGGGTGAGGCAAAGGTGTTTTTAAGACTTATTTTACTCGCCATTATCCTCCTCTGATTCTGTTGGTAATAAATTTAATTAATACCCCCACTTTGAGCCTGTTTTGCCCATGACAGTAATCGGTAAGTGATCTTTCCCAGTCTTTATCTCAAACTCATGAACCTTTCATTATATTTTCTCTCCTGTGTCCAGTTGCTGAGGGGAATGAGAGAGCAGCTTTGGTGAGTACTTGGCATCCAGCCAAGGTCAACCCGCTACAAATTGACAGTCACCAAAATCACAGACAAAAAGTCCAAAAGTAAATCAGTGCCTACTATACTCATGTTTCTACTCACTTCGACAATGATAAATATGACTATGATGAAGGTAGTCCCCATGCTACAGCAAAGGGAAACAGGTCTCTGAAGTAAATAAATCCCTGTTGAATAGGCATTGAGAACTATATGATAAAGCCTTGTGAGATACTAATTGTACCTGTCTCTTTTGGCAGAAGGTTTTCAAATTTTCTTTCCCTCATTTCCCCTGCCTTTTTTCTTCCATTTTGTACTGATTATTTAGCAGATCTTTCTCATAAAAAAAAAGGTGATTAAAGTGTAAAGTAGTCACTATGCCATAACCAATATTGCTTGATGTCATACTGACTTCTGTAGGATACTATTTCAAGGTAGTAGCATTACTCAAGGGAAGAGACTAAACTGATTCTAAGAAAGTTTACACATTTTTAGACTACTTTTGGAAATTGGAATAATTCAAAAATCTTTGGAAATATGGAAATAAACCATAATACACAAATCACAGTACAAACAGTTCTATTTCATCCTAAAGGTGAAAAGGGGCATCCTGTTCACTGTTAATAGAGGAAGCGTGGGGTTTAACCACTAAGTTTAATTGCTTACTGTTCTGAGTCAGATCTGGATTCTTTGTGATCACAGGGTTAAAAAGCAAACAAAACCCCCAACCCTACCCTCCAGAAATTGTTCAAGTCTTTTAATCTTCAAAGGATAAACCTTTTGTGGTTTACCTCACAGCAGAATTTGGGCACTGTACTACGGAACAGTTTTCCCAGTGAAAATGAACCAATATTACTTTAGCCAATTTTCTAGCACTATCCTCTGAACCACTGCAAGTGCTTTTCCTTTTATAAAAAAATTAGTTTTCTACCTGAAAACAATAGAAGTTAATTTATTTCTTGCTTATTCAAGACAGTAAAGTCTGTAATCTACTGTAATTTATAAACTGTAATTTACTTTGTCAAGCCGCCTTCTGCGCTTTGAATCACATAACCTCCTAATGCAAACAAATGCCTTGGAATGTTATAGGGAAGATTCTGTATCCAGTGTGATTTCATTGGTCATCAAGACAAGAAGACAAGAAATGACAACAAACTGTTAGCGGCTTACCTGTGTTTAGAGTGGACATCAGGCACTTTGTAAGGGAGGGCATACACAGTTCTGCATAAGTGTTGCACCACTCCTGAAATATCCAATAAGCCACCTTTTGCTGAAGAAACCATTGTTTTAAATTATCTACCTTACTAAATAAATCCTCTATTTTCGCAACAAACTATTTAAGAACCTAACTGAGGAAGTGTCTCATATCAGCTAGCAGCTTCTAGCAGCCCCAATTTCATTCAGCCATACCACAACAGTTTTTGAAGAGGACAGTCTTCCGTGAATAAATACAAACCACCCATATTTATTCTGTTGAAGCATATTCACTAGATGACTTGAAATACTTTCATTTACAACCAACATGCCAAGAAATGACAATCTAGACTGTGCAGGAAGTTGAATTCAAGCAAGAAGGAAAAAGAATTGTGAATTAAGGGTCATACCTCTATGGTGTCTCCTGTTTCCAAGAAAATCTGACTTTCAGTGCATTATTATTTATAGTGTTGAGATGCTGGGGTTTTTTTTATATCAGAATAATAATGCCTACTACTCCATCAAATAGAACCATAAACTTTAAAACCAAGACCTATGCATTTCATTCCTATGTGCTTTCCTACTGTAATTAATAATATTACAAAAAACTTTTTAGAAAAACTTAAGAGATCTAACCATCACAACTCTATCATTTGTGTTCAAATGATGGATAAATTATTCATCTGTCCTAACTCACAAATAAATAAAAAATACTATAAAGTGCAATTCTCACAAACTCCTCTTATAATCAGACTTCCCTGATTGAAGCCCCTGGGCTTTTCACTGGAAACGTTAAGCTTTAATTCATCATCTACATGAGCAATTAATTAATTATCGAAAGATATTCATAGGTGTGAAAGTCAGAACTTCTCAGGACCAGAGATTAAATGTTATAATTCACTTCTACAATACATTTCTAGTCACTGCTTACCTACACAAAACTGGCTTATTAGTATTAATCTTAATGAACCCATACGTATCTTTTTTACATAAACTGGCACACAATTAGTGTTTGAACTGATTTTGCCTTATTTTATTTGCTACAACATAAATCTTCAACCAGGTATTATAGTTTGAAATATATATAGTATAAAGTACTATATATAGCAGATGGTTCACCTCTTTGAAACATGCATACAAAATTCTGCCTATGGAACTGTGTTGGTCAGTACATGACTATTTTTTTTTTACCTCTTCAGCCAAACAACTGCAGCTTTTAATTCAACACTGAAGCTTGGATGCACAGTAATGACATTCATCTAAATTTGTATCTATGCTTTGAGACAATCTTTTATCTGTCAAGGCTCTATTTCAATGGATAGGTCTCACTTCTGGGAATCTAACACTTCATTGCAGAGGTAACTAGTGACGTTAGGGTTTCACTTTTAAATAATACTTTTCTTGGTCTGTGTTACTACATGATGCTTTGCAGCTGCAGTGATTCAGTCATGTATACCTGTTCCATTACATGAAAATCTTACATATATAATTTTCCATAAAAATTCTACTTAATTCTAGTTGTTAAACATACTCTGTATTAGTTGTTAATCTGTTGCTTATAAAGCAATACTGTAGGAGCCTATTTTCTGCTTTCAGTCACATAACATTTTTTCAGGACTACATAAATTCAAAGAAAAGCAAAAGACAAGAAATAAGTTCTCACTGACATCAACAGAAAATTCTGCAGTATCTTTTACTCTTTATTGCAGTGTGTTTTAGGACAAGTCTTCTGGAGCCAGGACACTTAGCTTGGATTTCTAAATCATGGAATTATTTGTTTGTTGAAATACTTTGGTTATAATTCACCTTCCTTTAAACAGTAAGTGTTCTGCACAATAACCTCACTAGACAGGGGAATACAGCTTATTACACTTTTGAAAAAATCAGCTTTAAGTTACTATCAGTCCTACATGACCTTACAGAGTCAAAGCAGAATTCTTGGTGTAAATAAGTATTATTGATCCAAAGCTCATAGGATTTAGTAATAAGGTCTTGAGAGACACAGAAAGACAGTGTTCTTAGAGTTACTCTCACACAGAACAAGAGCTGTGGCTGTGCTCTTTGGATTATAGCAATTCTATCTGTTTATCTTTAAGCACAAGATGGATGTACAATATGATGACAAGACATTAGAAGGCATCATGAAGATATTACTACAGAGTGTGCTCCAGTGGGTACAACATATGCTACTGAGATACTAGAAATACGATGTAAGGATAAGATATTGCCCAGGGAAATCATTTACTGAAGGCAGATAAACAAAGCATGAAGTGTAAAACGCAGTATAACACAGTTGCTGTGGTGGAATAGTAGGAAGTCTACTAATGTAAAACAATGCTTCAGTTTCACTGACCTTCTATTTCAAGAACATACCAAAGAGGTCATGTTATCAAAAGTAAAATTATTCCAGCTTCTTGGGTGACCAAATTTTAGCCAAGACTGGAAGTGTAATGGGACCCAAAGACTTCCAGTAAAAACTATTCTCGTCTGCTGATTAGCGTAGTCAATTGATAGAGGGCAAATACATTCAGTTTAGACACTTATCTCAGCCTGGTCCTCCAAGGAGTAAAGGCATAGTGTGTGGCACCTGCCTCAAGCCTCATGACACCTCCATGGAGCTCAGAAATGGTTTTGTACCCCATCTTTCTCCAAACTCAGTGTGAGAGTAATTCATCCTCTGAAGGAACAGAGGTCTCCTGCAGACTAGAGGGAAGAAGTGGCCCAAAATATTTCACACAGGGACTCAAAGTAACCTGCTAAGGCAGATACCTACATTTTAAAAACTCTGACACCTCTGTACTTCACATCTACAGTGTTTCAGTCCTTAAAAGAAACCATCTACTGATATTATTTGTACCACACTGTAAATGCTGAAAATTATAAAAAAAATTAAAAAATAAAAAATAGAAAGAGTGAGGTGCTAATCTGTCAGAAACTTGGCAAGCACAGAAGATATTGAAAAGGAGAAGGCTTCATAGAAGGAACACATCTGGAGCCATATCTGTGCTTGCAACCTCCCTGTAAACAACTCTTTTACTAACTGATGGTTTCACTTCACAAATGGAACCCTTACCAATCCCACAGCCACACAGAAACCTTTGGTCAATTAATGCTTGTAATCACTTTGACACTGGATAACCTATTACAGAAATGCAAAGACCTATTATTACTTTCCACTCTGAGCTAGAAAATAGCACGTAATAGGAACAGGATACACTAAAATCTATAAATTACAGGTAAGTAAGAAAAATGGATATTTCCCAAGAATATGTTAATTCAACAATCTCGGAAATAGTAGGTAGTGTGTTTATGCTTGAGTGATATTTCTGAAGTTTTAACATGTGTGCTGAATCACACAACTGTAAATACTCAAATTTATTACAACCAGACCTAACAACAACTGAAACAGATGAAGTATTTTCATTTATTCCTGATGCTGTTAACAAATATTGTGTTTATATCAGAGTAAGAATAAACAAAGACGGACATCTGGAAAGATTTCAACCAGTAGTAATCCAAACCAATAATAAAGTCACATGATGATGCATCACACATTTCTGGCTGATTGTTCAACTGTCCTGGAATTAGCAAGCTTCACCTGTTTAAAATTTCATTCATCAGAGTTTACTCAATTTGCAGATACGATCATTTTATCATTTTTCTTCTGCAAAGTATAAAAGCAAGTTTGTCAGAATCATTGTTTCACCATTAATATAAAAGCTCTTCATTATCTCTTCTGACAGAACACAGCAGTCTTCGAACATCCTAGAGAAAATTCCAATTCATTCATGAAAGTCAGAAACAGAGAAAACACCATGAGAACTGGACACAGTTTTTAAGACCAGCGTATAAATTGCATTTTGGCCACTGCTTGTGAAAGGACAGGGGTCACTGCTGACAACAACAAACCGTTGTCCCTTGTCCCTACTCATCTTGACAATTAGGCCTACAGCTGCTTGTTAAGTTCTGAATGTGAAGAGTCCTAATCTATAATAAAGCTTGTCTATAAATGCTGTCAGAGGAAGCAGTCAGGTACTAGCCCTCTGAGTCAATGCCTTTGAGATGTAAGCCCTACAACATCAACCTATGGAAATTCGCTGCCTGTCACATAGTACTCGCTAATCAACTAAGTTACAATTAAGATAGAAACAAAAGCCATAACTGCTCCTAATTCAAGCTTTTAGGCCTTTTCATGAAACTTTGCTTTCAGAAAAAAAGTGATCAAAGTTTTAATTTTAACTAGAGAAGCAAGTATAATAAAATCCTAATACAAAACATAATAAATGCAAAATGTCTGCTAATTATAAATGCGTGGCCAGGTGAAGCTAGAAGCAAACCACAGCCATTTCAGGAGTGATTTTGATCCTGGCCTTTATTTCTTCAGATGCAGTTAATCAAGAGTGCACTTAATAGAGAGAACAAGCAATGGTACTTTGATAAGATTCTGCCATCAATTGCATCCATCCAGGCCCAGAGTAACTGAATTCAATACTTCACTAGATACAAAATGAGGCAAAAAAAATAGTCTATTTAGAATTATGGTTCCTTTCACTAATTTTCAATACGTATGGCTAATTTAAGTAATTCATATTCGCTTTACTTAATATTTAACAATTATTCTGTCCTTTGCAGGACAGAATTTTATTTTATCAACAGGTACTAAAACACATGGTATGTGTTGAGGAAAATCAGCTTTTTTTTTTTTTAAAGTAAACATTTAAACATTATGCCTCATTTTTTAACTTAACAACCAGATGAACGGTGAAAAAACCCTTCATTGCTTGCGTGCAAATTTTAGCACGCAGTACAAGGTGAAACTGTCACCCACTACAAGCCTTGTAAAAAAGCAGAAAAACATCTCATTAATAAAACATCACTATGCCAAAACCTAACATTTTCTAGACTTTCCCAATAAAAATACCACTTAGTAGAACTAATTTTCCTTGCCCCAAAACAATTGTCTGTTGCCACTTGACTGTGATTTCCATTTTCTAGGTACAGGTTCATTGCATTTTATTTTTGTCTGAAAACTTATAAATTACACATATGTTCTAGAAATAAGTCAAAATTTAGATGTGAAACTCAAACCAGGAGAAATAGTTCACAGTTCAAGTTTAAAGTATGAGGAGACTGTAAAGCACTATTTTCTCTACATCTTGCTTAGATATTAAAATAAAAATGTAGGCTCTAGTAATAGACGTTTCATTTTCAGCCATAAATACTACAGACCATACATCTTCAGTACAAGGAATTAACTAATCTGTTTCCTTCAGATGACCTGGTTTAAGCTAGCTTTAAAAGACAATGTACTGATGCTGATGATTGATGAAAATCTCAAACACTCACAAGATTCTAGTAACCAAATATATTCTTCCAAAAGGGCTATCAGCGCTAACTTTCTCATGTAGTAAGTGATCTACATAAAATTTCAAGCCCAAACTTTGTTTCTGATCCTCCACTTCAAAGATGACGGTAACCGTCTTCCACAGGTAGCCAATATGCATAGTGTTTTTCATCCCATTAGAAGTTTCTAAATTTAACTCTAACAAAATAAACCAGATTGTGTTACTGAGAATAAAACATGGTTTCTGTAGAGCAGAAAATCTTCCTAACTGTATACTTCAGAGAATGAAAAATTCTATATCAGAATGACATCAGGAAGTGAAGGTACTTACTGAGGCTTCAGACCAGATCACTGAAGTTACCACTTGCCTATGCACCAGGCCAGTATGAAGGGCATACTGGCTCAGTTCACAAGCTAAAAAGCAGCAGAGATGATCTTGAGTGAAAGCTTTTATAGTCAAGCTTGACTGTTGCGAAAAGAAAAGCAAGTATGTTCATAACCTGTTTAGCAGGTATGGCTTTGCTTTTGAGAATCAGCTTAGATTTTCTGCTGTTGATGAAAATGGAACCTAAATAAAACCTACAGCTATTCTATTAAGTATAAGGTAGGCAGCAAGTATTCCAAGCAGGCTGGATCTATGGTCTCCTATGAAGACAGGCTGAGAGCCTAATGCTGTAATACAACAGTAAGTATTAATATCAAATATTGCATATATTTGCCTCTTAGCTAATAGGCCACAGCACTTTAGAGACTGTTTTGAGCTTAGACTAAGCTATCTGTAGTAAAAACAACAGAAGTAGTATTCTTCTCTCATAGGCACAAACATGTCAGATTCAGACTTCCTGGGGAAGAAGGAGGCTGGTTTCCTTTTTAGGTTCCTTTGACATATAAGTTTAATTTTAAATCTAACATAGTGAATCCACTGCCTGGTGGATGGGGGGAAGGCTGTGGATGTAGTCTGTCTGGACTTCAGCAAAGCCTTTGACACCATCTCCCACAGCACACTCCTGGAAAAGCATGGCTTGGACAGGGGCACTCTGTGCTGGCTTAGGAACTGGCTGGATGGCCGGGCCCAGAGAGTGGTGGGGAACGGTGCTGCATCCAGTTGGCAGCCAGTCACTAGTGGTGTCCCCCAGGGATCAGTACTGGGCCCAGTTCTGTTTAATATCTTAACTGATAATCTGGATGAGGGGATTGACTGTATCATTAGCAAATTTGCAAATGGTACCAAGTTCGGGGGCAGTGTTGATCTGCTGGAAGGCAGGAGGGCTCTGCAGAGGGACCTGGACAAACTGGAGAGATGGTCTGATTCCAACGGGATGAGGTTCAACAAGGCCAAGTGCCGGGTCCTGCACTTTGGCCACAACAACCTCCTGCAGTGCTACAGGCTGGGGACAGAGTGACTGGAGAGCAGCCAGGCGGAAAGGGACCTGGGAGTTTGGATTGACAGGAAGCTGAACATGAGCCAGCAGTGTGCCCAGGTGGCCAAGAGGGCCAATGGATCCTGGCTTGTATCAGGAACAGTGTGGCCAGCAGGATCAGGGAAGTGATTCTTCCCCTGTACTCAGCACTGGTGAGGCCACACCTGGAGTACTGTGTCCAGTTCTGGGCCCCTCAGTTCAGGAAGGATATTGAGGTGCTGGAGCAGGTCCAGAGAAGAGCAATGAGGCTGGTGAAGAGACTTGAGCACAAGTCATATGAGAAGGAGTTGGGGTTATTCAGCCTGGAGAAGAGGAGGCTCAGGGGAGAGCCCATCACTCTCTACACCCACCTTAAAGGAGGTTGTAGCCAGGTGGGCGCCAGTCTCTTCTCCCAGGCAAACAGCAGCAGGACAAAAGGGCATGGTCTTAAGCTGTGCCAGGGGAGGTTTAGGTTGGATATTAGAAAGACATTTTTTACAGAGAGGGTAATCAGACATTGGAATGGGCTGCCCAGGGAGGTGGTGGATTCACTGTCCCTGGAGGTTTTTAAGATGAGACTGGATGAGGCACTTAGTGCCATGGTCTAGCAACCACTGTGGTGTTGGATCAAGGGTTGGACTCGATGACCTCAGGTCTTTTCCAACCCGGTTGATTCTATGATTTTATGAAGAGGGTATGCTGTAATACCAGTAATAAAAGAATTCCTAGTACTTCTAAAGTATATTACCCAAAAGTGTTCTAAATTTTGACCATTTGCCATTTTTCCTGACTTCCCTCATCTTAAAGGAAATACGTCACAATAAGCTAGGCTGATCAAAACAGATCTCTTCGTGATTTTGAAAAGGACTTAAGCGAAGGGTTTGAAAAGTGGTTTTAGATAGCAGTCACCTTGTTATAAGAGATATGTTCCTCTTTAGCGCCTGTCCCACTGAAAGTTTTGATTTAGAACTGGAGATGAATGATCTTAGTTTAATTTTCAAATAATTATTCTCCAAAAGGACTCTACATCTTGGGGGATTTGGGTTTTAAGTCCAGTCTTACCCTGGTCCCACAGTTGTACTTGGTGGTTACTGTCATCATATTACATCATATTATATTCCCCTTGTGTTTCTTGAAGGGCAAGCCTAAAAGTAACAGTGACTTTAGACATTCTCTTCTGGTGAATTTTAAAGCATTCAGGTATATGAATTCAAGTGAGGGTCAAATTCTAATGGTCAAATTCATTTAGGTACCACTCAGTATTTACAAATTTTATAACTCTACAGGAAGGCTTCTGAAAGTAATGCACTAAAGTTCTGAGATGCCTTTCTCTCCTAAAATCTATTTAATTTCACCTTTTAATATTTTTTCCCTCTAGAGAGTTGCAAGGTATGAATATATTGCTTTGCCTTTGAACTTCTTTCCCATTTAAAAATCCTGGGGACTTTGTTTTATATTTCTTATTTATTTTATTGTCTTATATGGGGCCTCAAGATTTTTTATGATAAAGAAAGGTGCTACATAAATAAATTTGGTTTTGCACTCATATTCAAAAAGAGATCAGGAGTATTGCTGCTTTGAGATTAGATATTCATTCTTCGGCGTAACTTTTCCTTTACAATGTGTATATATGCATGTATGCATTGTATTTACGTATATCATCTTAATTCTTGGATATCTACACTATCATATCAAAATGCAGTTCCCAGGAAATGCCCAAAAAGGAAAGCTTAGAGAACTGGATACTTGTTTACCTTTTAGATGGTTAACACTAGGCAGGGTGACTCATTTGCCCAAAACGCTTGCATATTTTGGTTGTACAAAGCTTTTCAGAGTAGTTAGTGGATTGACACTCATTCAGTAGGAGATGTAATGGATTAGATATGTCCAACTCATTATACAAGATTTGAAGAAAATGACCACAGCACACCCAGGTATACACTACACTCTGTGGGAGCATCTCTTCCCTTCCTTGTCTATAAATACTGCAGTAACTACAATAATAAATAAATTATTCTGGGTTATATTTTTAGCTGCAACTGAACAATTAAATTTAAGAAGCAACAGCAAGTTTGTAGACCAGGTAGAAATGAACTGCAACTTCCACAAACAATTGTTGTGTCTTTCCATTATTGATGCTGCACTTCCTTAAGCTACACACAGACAACTTCACTTCCCCAGACAGCTTCTTTCCTCCCCTTTTCTCACATCGTTACCCCATTCTCCATACATATACAAAATTTTTCTGACTGCTTTTGTGCATTCAAAAAAATTTCTAAAGCAAAGCAAATCTGAGATGAAATGGCTGAATATTACACAAAAGAGAGAACTATTACTGTAAAATCTTTCCAGTCCCTCCTCAGCCTTCTGGATTCTCACAGACTCACTAAATGTCTACTACACATCAAATCTGCACATTTCTCAATGTTTAAGATTAACTGTATTTGGGGTTGTGAAATACAATTTTTAGGATACTGTAATACTCTCAGATACATACTTATGTATGTATATTAACTACTAAATAATACTAGTTATTATCATTTAATGTCATATTACAGCTAATATGAAACTAAACACAACATTTCTTCTGCGACACTTTCCCCTACCTACACCTTGGTTTTCTGTTCATAATTTAAGTACCAAAATCCCCAAATTATTTATTATGCAACTTACTCCTTCCTGCTATAACTCATTTATGAAATTATCCTATTTATTGGCTTAGCTAATTAGTGCTTGTCTGAACTCCTTTAGCACCCTTTCCTCCCTTCTCTCTAAAGTACACAAGTAATGCTTTCAGACAATTTGTACCATAATTTAAAAATACTGCACAAAGTATATTTAACAAAATGATGAAAAGTTACGAGTAATAATTTCATTATTTTTTTTCTCAGCACACATGTACCCTTCATAATGAAACACAGGAAAGACAGATGTATCATCACAACCCTAAAATATCTGATCTAAAATTGATTGTGGGAGGAAAAGCAGTAGAAACATGAAAGAATTGCATGTAACAGTTTAGTTGAAATTTACCTGAAAAAAGAACTGAAATAATATTTGGTTTCTTGATTTGACAATTTTTTTGATTTACAAGACACAGTACAAATCACTGAAGCCAAGCAAAATATTTTTAAATAGGAAAGTTGTTCTGCACAGAAATTCAGGCAACTATTCTACAGTCATAACACTAAAATGTCATCTTGAAATGACATTTTGGTGGCACATCCTTGAAATTTTAACATCTTTTAGTTTTAGAATGTAAAATAGACTGTCTTCACCTTTCTGAGTGCAAAGCGCAAAAATATTTTACTATTTTGTTTATACTTTTGCAAATCATCATATTTTCCCTGTCCATCAAAGAAAATCATATGAACTTCACTAATGAAGTTACTGGGAGCACTTCAAGCCAAATTATATTCACAGTATTAAAGTATCAGAATATATATCAAATTATTCATCAAGACTCCCATCTCGAGACTGCACCCCTTATAGTGTTGATTAAACTGATGATTATCCAGTTACTAAAAAGTAAGCAAATGTAGGATAAATACAATACTACATTGCTAAACATAACCAAGTTTTCTGTACAGTCACAGTAAAGCAACGGTATCGTATTTATTAGTTTTTACAATCCAAGGGAACTAGTATCACAAAGACTTAACAGTCCAGCTCTATGTAGTTCTACCTTTCTAAAGCAAATATTTAAAGAAAATAATTTCTTAAACTAATCTGAGTTCAAGCTGGCATTCTTTACTCATGAGGAAAAAAATCACAACATCTTTAAGAAAAGTGTCCACAGCAAGCTAACTTACATAAGTGTATACATAAGTAAAGAGGCTCTAAGGCATATAAGGAAAGAAGTGTAACAGCTGTCTCTCATACAAAACTCTCATTCAAGACAGACAGTGTTCTGCATTTTGCATTATTAGTATAAGCAATGAGCAACTAACATATCTGCTACACTAACTACATATCACTACTTACTACTTTAAACAAAGCAGAGCATATTTTTTTGAGTACCACGGCATGATTCCATCCTAAAACAGCTGTCTAACAGTGCAGTGTTATTATCTCCTTATGCCAACACCAGCAGGCTGCATTCCCAAAAGAGGCTGCCCTATCCCTTCTGCTTGCTCTTACGTTCATGCTGTCTTCTTTGTTGGATTAGCACAAGTATTTGTGTGGCCATCAGGTGAACTAGATAAAGAAATTGATTTGAATTAAAACTGAACCATGGGGGATGGAGAGAGAAGCTTGTTTTCCCTTGGAATAGTTCCTTCCCTCAGTTCACTCTATGGACACACAAACATTTGTGCCATATGTGAATAGCCATAAGAACTGACAGCCAAAAGAAAGAGATCACCACTGTCCTTCTCAGGAGTGTGCTGTTTTAAAGCAAATCTTGAAGCAGGGTGCAACCTGAAAAAAAAATGACCCTCTAAAAGTATTTATTTTCCTTCCCATAGAGGAATCTAAACAATTATCTTATCTCGGATCCCAAACAATTAGATCACTGAAGACTTTTACACCACGAGTGAGCATAAATCGTCTATTTAATTGCATATGAAGTGATACTTCTGTGAACAATCACATGTTCATATTTATTTCCATACAGTCCTCTAGCCTTTTTAAAATGTGACACATAAGTGTATCCTCATTTTTCCATAAGCCTTTTGATAAAAGTAAACATGCTTAGACATTTATAAAAAAACCCACAAGCATCCCAATTACAAAAACAAATTACTTTCTTACTTCCTTCTATCTCTTAATGATGCTACAATGTATTCTGTACAGTGAAATTATAAGTTGTAATTGTAAAATCCTGTTTAAACTGAAGGAAGCAATAGCTGAAGTCATTTGAATAGCTTATATTAAATGTTTGCTAAAAACACATCTATGTACAAACAGGTCACTGTACTCTAGCACAGCTTAAAAAGGTAAGAGTCTTTCTCCAAACAAGACAGCTCAGAACACTGAATTCTCAAAAAGCTCAATTTAAAAAAGATTTCTGGGAGTATGGTTCTGTGTTCTTTATAGACAATGCTGACTGCTCTTGACTTCATCAAAAACTGTTCTATCATATTTTTTATCACACCATGGTCTATTTAGCATGGCCTTGTGGATCAATCCATAACCACTTAGAAAGTTCTTCTTAATCTATCTGCTAACTTAAGAGCAAATCTAGACCTTGAAATATTTAGAAGCTTTTATTTCAAAGAAGAATTCAATAATTGCAACACAGAACGATTCAGTGTATTTGGATATTGTAATTCTAGTATTAATTTATGGGAAAACCACACACAAAATACCTTATTTTCATAAGCTTTTGAATGTTTTGGTCTTATAAAGTAAGTGAAAACTGGATAGATCCCCAGCCTTAAAGAGTTGATTTAAAATCCAACTGGAGTTCCTCACTTAAAGGCATCCCTCAGGGGTCAATATCTTCATTAATGGTTTGAACAACAAAACAGAGTGCCCCTCAGCAAGTTTGAAATTGCATCAAATTCATAGGAGCTGCGAAGGCACACTACAAGGCCAGGCTGCTAGTAAGAAAAGACCTGGAGAGCTGGGTTGTCAAAAGCATGAAGTTCAGTAAAGGCAAATTCTAAATTCTACATTTGGGACAGACAAATCTCAGGCACCAGGACAGGTTGGGGATGAATGTACTGCAAAACAGCTTTGCTATGTAAGCATGAATCAGCAGTGAGCTCTTACAGCAGCAAATGCCAACAAGACCCTTGGATGTAAGTAAGAGTCTAGACAGCAGGTTAAGCTGATTATTCCCCTCTACTCAATACTAGCGAGACCACATCTTAGGTGCCACATCCACTCTGAGGCTCTCCAGTACATGACAGACATGGACAGTTTTGGAGTGAGTCTGTTAGAGGACCACAAGAATGCCACAGGACTATGACAAGGGAAGATCAAGAGAGCTGGGATGTTCAGGTCAAGGAAGAGTTCTTACTCTGTTTTCAAATACCTACTGAGAGGGTCCAGAAGAGCAAAGCCACGCTTCCCCTGGAGGTGCGCAGAGATAGGAAAAGAGGCAAAAGGTATGAGACATAGCAAAGGAAATTTTGATTAAATATGAAGGAAAAAGAGATGACAGTGATGACAGTCAAACTGTAGAACTGGTTGCTCAAAGAGGTTGTAGAATCTCTAACCTTGGAGATATTAAAAAACTTGACTGGGAACCTCACCTAAATAGGTTCTGGATTGAGCAGTAAGTTGAACTAAATGATCTCTGGAGGTCCCTTTCAACATGAAACATAATGATTCTATGGTTTTATTCTCAGTTCAAAAGTGATTATGGAAATTTGGTCAGTTCTGAGTTAAACGTTCATAAAAAATATACTTCAGACTTAATACAAACATTCAGGTATTGTTGTTAAGATCATGGCCTTGTTAATAACTTTTCACAGGTTCATTGAAGTAACTGGGCTGTAAATTAATAAATAATTAGATCTCACTCTTAAAAAAGCATTGGAGCTTCAGTTTTATATGTAGAATTTCTCACAGTACACAGGGCAAATTTAAAACCTGGTACTAAATTTCATTTCTTAAAATCTGCAAAGATGATGATGATGATGATGGAATAGCTGGGAAAAACAGATACACCTTTCCTCCTTAAAACCAGCACTAACTTGTTCTGGTATAGGTATTTGAGTGTTCAGACATTTGGGTATACATTGCACTTTTTCTTTTTTTATTCAATGTGAAATCAGCAAAGGAATTTATTTTATCTACTTATCAGTTCTAGAGGCATGCAGACAACTTTGCTAACATGCAGATTTAATAGTAAAGATACTTGTTTCATCTTTGCATTTAGACTTCAGGTTTTAATGGCATTAGGAAAGCAAGAGAAAAGTACTATTAGCATCCCCAGAGCTGTTCATCTGCTTTCACTTTCTCTAACCACAACAGCAAAGCAAGGGAAGGAGCAAGATTAAAGCCCAGAGTATGGATATCATTTTAGAGCTATTCAAATACAGAGAAGCTAAATGATCATACCTCAGCTGTACATGCCTATTGCAACTTGTGTTTCACTTCCCAAATATACTGGGTTTAAAACAGAGCAGACTGCAGTTTTGATAACATCTGCTACAACAAATAAAAAAAAAAAAAGAGTGTGAAGTCTGATGAATGTTTAAACAGAACATTTTTTATGGATCAGCTAAATCTTTTCTGCTTTTTAATTAAAAGTAAAGAAAATGGAACTTAATTATCCTGTAAAGATTAGCTTGTGGGCATCTTCCTGTAAATTACTTCTAATTGAAAGCAAATTGTCAAGTGACATTCAAAGTACTGTCCTTTAAAACACAGCTGTTCTATTGCTGATTTCAGTACATTACAGTGCTTTCTTGTTACAGTTAAGCATATTTGAATATTTTAACAATTTGACTGGTTTTGTATGGATTTCCATTCAGTATATCTTAATCACATTCCCTCCTCCAAAAATCGGAAGAAATATTAGCTGCCTTTTTGTACCAAATATCCTAAGTCATGTCTTGCCGCCTTTTATTTTGAAGCTTATCAGTTAATCACTCATTAGCACGTGGCACGGGTAACCAACCAGTTCCGGCTGGGAGCCTGATACCAAGCCTGCTAGCTGGACCATTCTTACTGCTGGGAGTCAGTTTACTAGCAACAACATTGTAAATAGTTGAAGTAATTTCAAGTAGTTTTATTGTATCAACTGCAAACTGACAGTTTACAACCTTTTAGTTATTTTTAAATTCTTGTGACAGTATTTTATATACTTTCCTAGTAGATCACTCATACTCAAATAGCAAGATAAAACTATGGTGCATTAATATAAGTTTATCAAATATATTCAATCACTTTGATAAACCACTTAAATGTGACTTATCATTCCACTTAGAACTGTAACCTCAACCCAAAAACCAATTACTACCTTTTATTAGATTTTCCTGAAAATTGCAAGATTTTATTTGGATAGATTAGACTTCAGCCTTCTCCTTGCACATGTGCTCATCTACTCCAGGAAAAAGTAATTTTATCCTACAACCATAAACAATGCCAAAAATAAACAGACGTGAATTTCATGTTTCTACAAAAATTACCATAACATTTGCCATTTCTAGTGTGATCCCCTGGTTTTTACAAGCTTCATTATCTCTCGGACTCTGAATTTACACAATTCTCTGTAGCAGTAAAAATAGATTCTTAAAACTTTTCATATCGAAGTGTTGTGCTTTTACAGCATAAACTTGAAAAGCTGAACTGAAGTGGCTTAAGAAGGGTGTTTGGACACATTTGTTTTAGACTGCTGAAAGTACTGTTTTCATATTAGAGCTGGGACATATGACCAACTGCACAGTTTACCAGCATACAGCTGATGGTGGGCTTGAATCCCCATCACGTGGGATAAGCATGAGCTGGAAGGGAGCTCAGGGTATCCTTTGGTTTTTCTCAGAACTGGCTGCACACGCAGCTTACCCATTCTGTAAGGAAACAGTGGTATCTCTGGGGACATACTGCTGGCCAAACCCTCACAATACTTCCTTTCCTTTTTTTGTTTCCAGAATGTATGATAAATGCCTTGTGGCTCTCAGCCAAATTTGGACTCGTGTGTGTTTCAAAGGGTTAACGCTTGTCACACTAGAAAGGTATTTATAAAGATGCTACGTTATCACTGGATTTAGGAAAAAGTTGTCAAATATTAGTAAGTTGCAAATATTAATCCAAAATAATAAGAAAAATTTAAAAGCATTACATTTTTATTAAAATTTTAATAAAATCTTAATTCTATTTGAATTCAGAATCTCTGGTTTCCTATCAGGCTATCATGTATCTGAACAATTTAGTAAAAATAATAATAACCAAGAAAAAGTAAAAAACCATGCAGGCAAATTTTTATTGTACCTTGGTTTCTACTCCACAAATTTAATGTGGGGGTCTTTTTCCCTACCGTAAGCAAGAATGAAAGAAAATTATCTTGCATTATGTCTTAAAGGCAATGAGTTACATGGTTATTCATATTTATTGTGGAAGTAAAATTAGAAAGATTATATCATATTCTGCATAAAATGCATTTAAGTCCCTAAGACATAAAGAACATCCACTGCTGAAAAGGAGTGGTTTTCAACCTCATCTGCAGATTGTACTTGAAGAACATCCTACATAATCAGCAGCTGGTATCAACTCTAAGATCACAGCTAATGTCCTCACAAACATTATGCACTGTAAGCTCTGCAGCAGTCACCTAGTACAAGAAGATAAAGAACCATGGATTATTCATTCTTTGAGATAAAATTTTAAAATTTCAGATTCATCAAAATATCTTGTCATATTCTTTAAAGAACACTGGAAATCGAAACCAATAAAAACTGATGCAAGTAATACATTTGCTACTTTTCTGAAATTACAATGCTAGCAGAGTTCATTTTTGACATGACTTAACTCTTGAGGCTCTTTATAGCCTCTGACATCTGGAGACAAACACATGTGCTACCAGGGTGTGTCTCAGCAGCCTCATCAATACTGTCTATGGGCTACGCCAACAGACTTACTGTAGGTTACAATACCTATTGGAATATATGCTGAGCCTATGAATCATTTCAGATCATTACTCTCCTAAAAAAATTCCTGAGAAGACCACCTCAACTTAATATGTCCTTCTAACACTCCCACTCCAACATTTCGGTTTTTTCCCTCCTTTGCAATGTGATATCCAGACCGGCACATCCAGTGCAGTGCGCTTACAGTGCAGATAGGGGGAAGCAGAAGCTGAACTTCAACCTGACTACAACTAATCTTTTTTCTTTATGTTTTAATTTGTAAGTGGTTTCTGCAGTAATGTTCCACATAACCCTTTCACACAGGACTGTTGTGCTTTACTTTTGTTCTGACATTATCATGAAAAGAAGACAGGATAATGCACATTAAAGGGGCAGAGGTTCTCTAAAAAATTTCACAGAGAGTTCCTCTAGGACCTAAGGGAAATATCCTTTCTTAAGAGACGCTAAAACAAAAATCTCAAAACCCCAAAAAACAAAACAAAAAAACCAACCAAACAAAACAACCTAAAAGCCAAGCAAACAAAATCAACAAAATCCACATGCATGTCAATAAAGACCAATGTGCCGTTCACTATGTCTCAGTTTCTCTTGGCCAAGAAGGAGATTTTAATAATTATTTTTTAAAAAATAAAAAAAAAACCAATCTGGTGGGGGAGGGGAGATATTAACAGAACACTCCCCAGATAAATATCACCATTGCTCAAAAGTAGCACAGGAAACTTGTATATAAATGGTGCCAAACGGTGTAGCCAAATGCGCCCTGGAAATCTTTGAGGAGCTTTCTTAAGAAAAATACAATTAACACAGGATTCAAATTTCATTTCTGTATGATAAGCATGACACATTTCATCATAACTATTTAAATTTTTCCCAAGGGGCACTCAATCCTTTTTCCTTCAAAGAAAAACAGAAATAAAAAATTTAAAATATTTTAAACAAAATTCAACCTTTAGATTATAGACTCATATGAAATTTTTCCTACAAGCAAATCATATCCATTACGGAAAATTAATGTACTTTTTTTGTTATTACATTCAGGACCAAGAGTAAATCACAGAGCAGTCACATTGCTTATTCGCATGAATGCTTATTCAATGCATGAGTAAGGAACAGGTAAATCCAACAGATCTACCACACCTAGTATTGACCCTTCCTTCTCACTGAAGATGAAAAATTTATGGTTATTTCTTCCCTTTTCATAGGGGATTCTTTGTGTGGATATAAATTCATCTATAAAAATATTAATAATTCTATTTCTATTTTCACAGTCATTGTCATTCTTACAGATTTCTTGGATTACAACGCTATTTTAAGAAAATTAACAGACTTATAAAATCACAAAAATATTTTTTAACTTTCAGTAAATGGAAATTAAGATTTTTTTTATGCCATTATAGTGTTTCCAGAGCTTTGTCACTGTAAAGAATAATAATATCATTAGACCCATTAGAATGGGTAGCCAGCTTGAACATATCATATCTCCCATAAGCCAAGCTCGAAGACTACTTAGGAGGTATAACAGAATTTGCCATACTTTGCCTATACTCTGTTCCCATTTTAGTGAAAGAAATAATTGAGGCCTTTTATCTCTGCAGGAAGCACCAGATTCAAAAAAGGCAGACTTTACACATTTTCCACAGTTCCTCTTATCCAGACATCAAAAAAAGCTAGAAATCACAAGTAGAAACAATGTAGAGCTTCCAAAAGGTGACCAATAGGTCATTTCTACAGGTGTAGTAGTTTTCGTAAACAAAATGTACAGACTAAACTCATGAACTTTCCTATTTGGATTTGGTCTTTCTGGTATATCAATCCTGCATAGCACTAAGGAATGAGTAAGCCTTAAACACCTCTTTTCACTAAAGCCAGGTCATTGAAATCCCTGTATCATATCCGAAAACACGCTGATAAACAATTTCACACACAATTCTACTTCTGAAAGAAAATGAAGCCTAGAAATTAGGGAATGTCTCTTGCTCCTTGGTATCCTCCGTTTAACTACGATATAAGTACTAACAAAGAAAATTATTCAAGATTCTACAGTAGAGGGGGAAAGTGGGGGGGAAAATCCCCCCCAGAATAAATCTCAAAACTCACTAAAACATACAAGATCCTAAAACTTCTCTTGTTTCTTCAGAGTAGCCTGTCTGGAATCCTCCTATTAATGGATTTCCATGTAGGCACAGACACATATATGCACGTTTCTGACATGTGTCTCACTCTTTTTTAAGCTGAAATACCTGTCTCTTGTTCAAACTTTTTTAAACAACATAAAATGTAAGTACATTTAAAACATACATGAGTAACATTTTTCATCTGACTTTTATTCAAGAGATGGATACAGAGAAAAGACAGATTTCTTACATATATTACAATACTTAAAATTCCACTTTTAATTCAAAATTGACAGGCAGTCATGTCATATGCTAGTATCTGAGATCGCTAATTCCTGTGTGCATCCTGATTTTTATATCATTACATAATTTACATCACTATTAGGTGCCCAACACAATGTAACAACATAGCACAAACTATTGACTTTTTTGGAAAGTTATCTTCCTCCCTACAGAAGAAAACAAAAGCCTTCAAGTAAGATCTTCAGAGAATAAAAATATATTGATATGAAATAAAATATATCTACATTAAATTTTTATTTGGACATATGTTTGAGTTTTTGTTTTTCTTAACATAATCCATGATATCAGGATAGTCTCTGTAAAAAGTTTGCATACTGAATTTTAAGATAATGTTAAATGGAAATGTCATTAGGATGGGTAGATGTAATCTGAAATTCACATTATCCTTCATAAAGTCTTCCATTCTATGGCAACCTGAAACAGGACATTAGAGGAGACTTGTATCCAACAAGTACTTAGGAGCATTTTCCAATCCAATCCTACACTGTAGAGATTTTTCTATAACATTCTTCCAAGGACAAAAGGAATAATAAGTTGCAGTATGGCAAATTATACATTAATTCTCAGACTTGAGGCTGAAACAGAAACAAGACCCCATATGGACCGTGGGAGATCTTACTCTAACTTTCACTAATTGCCAAAGTGAAAATATTTGTTTTCAGATTTTCTTCATTGATCATATCTGTTAGTTACAACGTCAAAATAACATTTTAGCAATATAAAATAAAAAATTGTTATCAGAATTTTTTATCATTGGTTTCCAAATACATATGTGTAACACACAGGGAAACTACTGAGTATTTGACCACATTAAAAAACATATAAATATATGAGTTACATAAATAAATATTTGAGTTACACTTGCTTCCTGAGCTACTATTAACTCCAAAAGTTTGTGTTATCATAATACTTTTATTATAGACTGGTGTCTTCTCCATTAAACAAAATGTTGTTTCTGGTATCAAGTTTAAACATTTATACCACTATTTAGACAGATACTCCCCATACCATTACTCACACAGATGGGCTGGTTTAAGAATATTCTTTTCTAAAATTCAAGTTTTCACATGATTCACCTCTCAGACTGGAGTATAACTCCTGGGCTATGAGAACTAACAGATGCATCCAGCAGTCAACCAACCACATGGCAATCCCTTCCCTCTTGGAGGAAGGGTTTACATTCACAGATAAAATTTATATATGTTCCTTCTAGCAATGCAAAAGTAGTTACTATTTTGTCACAATATTCAAGTATAAGAATAGCAAAGGCTACAAATGACACAAAAACACTGCACATGCATACATATAAACAAAATGTAATAGTTATAATTTCTTCACAGATTATTCAAATTACATAAATTCTGAATTTTTAAGGACTGCATGTGGCTGATTCCCATCCCATTTCGCCTTATTCCGAAACTACACTCTTTCAGAAATTTTGGTCCGCAATATCAAGAAATAATTTCACTTTGGAAAGATTTTAGGCAAAAAGAACCAGGATAAAAATTGCATTTCATTTATACGCTTTTTCCTTTTGTGAATAATTTGAAAAATATATTCAGTTTTTATAATTACTTCTATTTTTTCTTCTAACAAAAGAAGTTACTATTATCTAAGTTTTTTTATGGTATGTCAAGCGACAATTTAAACCTACTCCCAATACGTAAGCAGGTAACAACTGCAAACACAAACATTGCCTGCTATTGTCCCAAGTAATCACGTAAAAAGGAGCGTAACTGACTTCTCAAAAGTCTGAGTTCTATTAAGCTTTCTCTCTGTTCATAAGTGCAGTGATTGACACTTTAGTAAGATATTTTAATATATAAGAGCAGTCTTGAGAGACAAAAAAATATCACTGAGTAATTACACAAACATTCAATAACTCCAAATTAACACAGAATATAAGAGGGAATACACATGACAGAAATTGGTATCTACCTTGAAAGTATGAAGTGCCTGCAGAAGGATCACGTTTGAAAAGAATGAAAATAAAAGGACAGCCTGCGTTCCACATCCCAGAGTGCTGTTTTGGGTTCCAGATATTAAAAAAACCCCACAACACTCATACAAAAAAACCCAAATACCCAAACCAAAACACAAAAACAAACAAATAACAAAAAAAAAAAAAAGCCCCCAAAAAACCATACACACTTCAGAGTTCAACACTGATCTGACTACTAGTCTGATTTTTGGGCGCCTGTTTGCAGATGCAGTAGAGTTATCAATCCGAGCAGACACACAATCCGGGTCCAATGTCACTTCTCCTCATTATGTTAATAGTTAATACATGCAAATGAAAACACTCTAGCAATTTGATTTCTTTGAAGATAGTTTGCATATTGTCTTAGCCATAATGACTGTACACTTCTCTCAGCCTAGATTTATGCAAGGGTAGTTTAGTTCATTTTTATCAGCTCAAGTTCATTTTGGCTGCTACTGGAATGTACGTGTGTGTTTCTTTTTTACCTTTCACCTAATTACCATTCAGGTACCATAAGCAGATTTTTCATGCTATTGGTGTTTTTCTTAATTAAGAAACAAATGAATTCTCCCTAGCAAAAAAGATGGAACAACAGAGTAAGATGCCAGAGGCTGATGTTCTGCTTCTTAATTGAAGCTGCTTCATTGTTAGGTGTCTGTTATGAGGGAGCAGAAGTGTCAGGAGTTTATTGTGAATAATAAAAAAATAAAAGCATAAATAGTACTTTTAAAATTACGAATGACAGAAATATTTACTTTACTGGCATAACTCAACTAAACTGTTCCCCCTTCCTTTAGGAGAATAGGTTCTTTAAGTATAAATTATTCTTCACATCTGGAGAGCCCCAGGTTCTAATCCCAGCCCAGAGTGAATTCCTTTCTTTTTCCTTTGTCTATTATCTGCACCCTGCTTGTGTGCTCATGTTGTTCAATTAAGGAGGTACCTTAATTTACCAGTGAGAGGAATTTTGTTTCTTTTTCTTCCTCCTTTCAGCAAAATAAATCTCTCCCTCTCTCTCACTCCGTCACTCCCCACCCCCCACCCTCCCGCCCTCTTTCTAAGTCATGCTTTTTTGCTTCCTTGAAGTGTTGGGTTTTCCCACACACTTGAAACACCACCACCACTAGCACTTGTATGAAACTCATGACAGTATGCTAGTCAGGATAATATTCCTCCACTGTAATTTAACAAGAAATTTAGAACTTCTAAGCATCAAGGCCTCCAAGAATGTTGCATTTTTATTTTAGTGCACTTAACACCTTCTTTTGACATCATCTTTTAAGGGTCATAGTCCCCAAAACCACATGGCTCATGTCACAGGAGTAAATTGGGACTTGAACACAGAGACTGAGAAATCATTTGGTCTTTGAGTCTAGAACTACAAAACATGATCAAACATCAGCCTTAGCCACACATCTTAAATGTAGAGACCACCACTGACATCTTATTTTTAATAAATATACATTAATTGTGTAAAAACTGGAAATCAAATATCTGACAAAGACTTCTGTGAAGTTGAGACTAAATCCTACCACTCCTTGTGAACACAATCTCTATCTGCTTCGATAGGAATTATAAGAATGTAAGAACTACAAAATCCGTATCTCTCTGCACACACAAGAAATTAACTCACTTTTCTATTCAGACACTTTTCCATTAGGTTAAGGGGGAATGCCAGGAAAAGAATGAAAACCAAAAATATATGTTAGTACAGTATTAACCACAGATCAATTTTGAGATAATCCATAGCACACTGAAACAGACCACTGAATATTGTCTTGAAGAAATACAAATACGTCTGTTCCCAATAGAAATTCATCTTCTATAGAAAATCTTTTTCTATTTTCTCCATTTGCTTTGATGTATGGTTTTGGACACAAAGTGTCAAATTTATTTTCTGTTTCATCAATACCATCATACTAAGAGTTTCATCAATATTAATACTAAATTGATATACCTGTTGATGTAAAGTATGTGTCATAATACATAGGTGCATTTTTAAATGGAAATTATGGAAATGAGTGAGAAGGACATTTTTGCTCCCACTTCCTTCCTTTACAAATTTGCTGAAGACTTTTTTTTTCTCTCAGCCAGAGAAAGCTTAATCCAACATATAAAGTAATTTAACACTATGCAGCTTCTATTTATAAATCTTTGCTTTTCCAAAGAAAAATACTATAATTTCAGCTTTTTTTCTTCTTAAAACATACAAAGATGCCAAATATTATGAAGAAATTAAAGATTCAATTAGAAAACCAAGTTCCTGTCAGTAGTTTAATTTCACACAGAGCTACAATCACTGCTGCTCACAAGGAAAGAAAAAAACCTCTGCTGGTAGTCTCCACACAGCAAAGAAAAAAACCTTAGCTCTTTACTGACTTCACTCCCTCTTTCTTGCATCTCTGCTCCAGTCTCAACTTCATTTTTCCTCTCAATCAGTCTCTGACCTCCTCACATGGTGTCCCTGCCAAATTCTTGGCATTGGAAGTGAGGGGGAAGAGGCCATACCATAAGCGTGTTGATAATGAGGAGATAGAAATAGAAAACCAGCTGGATTGTCCTAATAAAGTATGTCTGGGATTCAGAGACACAACAACTCCCAGTTCAGGTCACTGTTCAGCATTTTAACCCTTTGCATTCCAGATTGACCTTTCACTGATCTCCATTAAATTATTAAATTAACATTTAATATGAAATTGTACTTGAAAAATTCACTTTCATTTCAATGAAACCTATGACCTGTTTCCATCTCACTGTATTTTAATTATGTCATTTTCACCAGCGACATGAAGTGAGTCCTGAAAGAATTCTTGCTCATTGTTTTTCTTCTTTTCTGATATCTTAAAAATGCCAATACTGTCATATTTATCTTTATTCTTTTCCTGAAATATGTCTTGGTTCACTTGCAACTGAAGAGTTTCTAAATCTCTAATAAGTTATTTTCTTCTCTTTACATCAGTTATTAAGAACTGAAAATAAAACGGGTCCTAATACACACACACACATACAAAAACAAAACCAAAAACAACACACCAAAAAAACCAGCCACCCTTAATTTACCTACATGGGTGACCACTTAGTTCTAAGAAATCCCTATTTAAGCTCATTTGATTCCATCATTTACAGTATCACACACCAGGAGTTCCCCACACTGTCCTCATATCCATTTATAGCAGTGATAAGACCTTCAACCAGGACACAAATCAAGAAGGGAGGAAGATAAAAGTTGTGGTTTTGCTTTTGCTTTTTAGTCACACTTTACATCTTCTCACAGACCACTATCAGACAAAAAGGGCACATATCCCTTGCCCTCAATGGTGGCCAAAAAGCCTTTTGTTCTTCAGCTTATTTTCTCTTGCTGCATTCATTCTCCAGTGACTGGTCACATAAAAGTAGAGCATCAGATACAACACAAATAGGAAGGATAGTCCTTAATTTCTTGAACATTTGCCACCATTTCCAGTATGGCATAACTTCAGCAGCTTTGCTGAAAAATGTTAGTTATTCATTTAGAAAAGTGTTCCTAAGCTATTTATAGAAACGATGAATCTAAAGTTGTCATTTCCCAGCTGTTACAAGACAGAGGTACTATATCTGATGAAACATTTCCTAAAAATCAAAACAAAACAAAACACACTTGAAAAATGGCTAAGTTACCACTAATGCTTTGTAGAGGGATTGTTTTTCACTTTATAAGTATTCTTCAAAAAAGGAAAATAATAACTAACTTGCAGACAATGAAAAAATGTAGGCCTTAACACTTACACTAATGAAGAACATCTAACAAAACACTGATGTTCATTTGTTAGAAAAGTATATGTATTTCCTTTAAGGTAATACATATAAATATATAACAAGAGTTATTCCCTCAGTAGTAGCCAGTAGGAAATTGAGATCCACTTTTTATATGCATTTCTATTTACTGGCAATTTTGAAAAGTGCTTTGGAGGTCAAGTGAGATGACCAGGAAACAAAAAGTGTCTTTTCCCAATTTTACGCTTCCTAAATTTACATTATTTATCCAATGACAATCACTAACCTCTTTCCATGCACCTGGTGCAACAAGTGTTGTATATAAGGTTTAGTCTAATGACTCCATATAGTGAATCCATGGAAGAACACATGGCACTACCTCTAGATAATTTCTGTTGACTCAGCAAATGATTCACCTGTCCCTACAGCTGTACAGGCAGACTATATATACATTTATGTTTAAGATTTTTTTTTTACTTATATATATATTTATGAGAATGTGCATGTCAAAGACTTATCAATTTCTTATTGGGCTTGGCTTTTCTTTATCAGAATGATGTGATCAAGGCAATAAGTTCCATCTTCCTTTTTATTAAGACATATTTCTAACATTAGCAAACTCTACTGCAGAGATGAGTAAGGTTAAAAGTATAATAAAAATTTTACTTCATCAGGTAGAACAGGTCACAGAGGTCTTGGGTTCTATTCCAGGCTCTACTAGTAAGTGCCTGATAAATAATTTCTAGTCTCTGGCTTAAGTTTTGCCGAAAACTGGGTAATGATATTGACTGTTCTTCAAACAGGAAAAATACAAAAGGAGCAAACTACTACTTTCCAAATTATTACAGAATGTAAGAGAAGAACACATAAATCTCACACTAAAATGCAACAAAATCTGCCTACTAATTCTACCTACAACTTACTCTCTATTACTAATCAAGAACACAAACAATAACCTCTACATCACTCTTCATTAGTAGAAGATATATGGCTTTACCATGGCTGCTTGGTAGGTTTTTTTTAACACCAGAAGGCACCCAAGAAAAATGGAAACATGATACACGTATTCTTAAGAAATTTTTACTCTACAGACCATAGTCTGTAGACTGGAATGTGTCTTCCTATTACACTGATAAAATATATAATTCTAATAGCAAGGTCACAAATGCTTTATTTCAAAAGTGAGTCCATTACTCAGTCACAACAGTTTTACTCCAACAGAGATTAAGTAATTATCATCAGATAAGTAACTACCATCAGATATAAGGGATGAACCACTCAGTTAATCAAAAGGTAAAAAAAGGAATAGCATAATAATCTAAATATATATTTGCTGTTATATGTAGGTTATCACAGGCATAACACCTTGCCATTACATGAACTCACAACTAGAATGAGCATCATTAATGTGCAACACAAAATGGAATTTGAACATCCATTCCATGTAGCTCAATAATAAAGTACTTTCTAGTATAAAATGCAGAACATTTAACACTGTCCTAAAGTTCCTCTAAAAAGATGATTAATTGTGCACCAAAACACAGACACCAGAGGTGCCTACAACATTTCTTAACATTTCACATAAAAATGCAATCATGTAATTCAAGTATCAAAATATATTTGAATGCATAATCTAGCAAAGCTATCAACATTATGGCTTACAGATTTTCAGTGTTCCTGTACACAGAACAAGCAAGTTCTATGCTCTTCCCTCACAAAAGAAAAAAGAAAAGGAAAGAAGGAAGGAAGGAAGAAAATGGTATTATGATGTCCTAAATTCCCCGGATTTCGTTATTTCTTTCTCTTTGCTTATGAAAGAACAAAAATGGCTTCATTCTTCATAATATTTCCCCTTTTAGGAAGAGATCAAACTCACAGCAATTTCTTGAGGCTTTTCTCATGTTTAACAGCCTTCAAGTCACCCTCACAAAACCGAAATTTAATGTAAACAAGCAAGAATACAATAGCAAATATTCAACACGCTACATGAGAACAACTTAGAATGCAAAAGCTAAAGCATAAAAATCAGGACTTTTTGTGAAAAGCTTAAAAACAATGAAAGAAAAGCAGATGACCACACAGGGACAAAATATTGTTCTATGAATAATTCAGTCAGAGCTAAACTAAGCGTTGTGTGAGAGCTTGGTTCCCATAAATACATTTTATTTTCACTGATCTTATATTCGGTTTTTCTAAAGGCTGAGAGCAAACATCATCACTTATTTCCATGCAAAACCTTACCTTTGCCCCAATCTCTGTGTCTTTTTCTTTTAAAGGTAATTTACAGAAATTCAAAATCCGTCATTTACAGTCTTCTATTAGCAAAACTATTCATCTCTATAAATGCAGTCCAGTTTTGCATGATATCCCTGCTTTCTTTGTAATGTTATACTGCTATACATTCTGGTATACTATAAATGAGAGCTATATAAAGCAAGTAGCTATGTATAAATTGAAGATGCATCGTCCTTAAGGTGTAAAAACCCCACCAGACTCGGCATTGGCCTTTGTTGTTTTCTTTTAAGAAAAATGTGTTTGGACATAATAGTCTGTATGAAAATGCCTGGTATCTTAAAATCACTCAGAATGTAAAACATCTGATATGAAAGAGGAACTGGTTTTGACACAGTAGTTCAAAATTTCAGAACTCAGGAGAACAACCTAGGGAAGATAAACTCTGTAGGATTGTGCCTGTAATAGTGTAACATTAAAATCTATAACACAGAACCTTTCTCCAAGACAAAAGTCCACAGCATTCAGCAGCAGCTTAATAAAACAGGCATGGAATACAGTTCAAGTTCAGAGGTTTCATGGTAGCTCCCCCTACTTATGATCTCGAAATAAAGTAAGATTTTAATCTCAAATTAAGTACTTCTCTAGGTCTTTCGGAAGACAGAAAGGAAAACCTTCTGAGCTATACTTGCTATGTTAACACGTGTCAATATACAAGGTATATAGTGCATTTATATTAAACATATGTGGAATTTTCCAGTAAAGGGGGATAACAGTACAGATTAACAGAAAGAATGAAAGAATCTAGATGCTACTCCTGATAGCATTAGTTAGGGCATCTCATCTGATTTCAGTGAGAGTTGTAGGTGTTGAGAATCTCTTAACATCAGGCATCAACTACTGCAAAAAAAAAGCCCAAACCAAACAAAAACCAAAACTAAAATGCCCATAGATTGAAAAGTATGGATCCCAGTAGGAAACCTAAAACCTTAATTTTTGTATTACTGAAATGGAGGCAATATTTCCAGAGTTTGCGTGTTTCAAAGGCTGTGTTTAAGGTAAAGCATGCAAGATTACTTGAAAAATGCAAAAATAATTACTTCATAATTTCAAGTTACTTGCCTGTGACTATTATCTTTACCCATAGTATGTTATTCTCTTCAAACAAAGTAAGTGTATTTTATATTAAATTGTTGCTATACAGCAATCATGCTTCAATTCATACTGATTCTCACATATATTGAGATACATATATACACAAGTTTATTTAAATAAGGATGATTGTAACAGATTATTATAAAAGATGTTATTTGAAATAATTCTCAATTTCAAATTATTAGTTAAAGCACTTCCATAGATGCAGTAAAGCAACACTTTACATTTAGTCTGTAATTATTATTTTTAGAGTTTTTTCTTTCACATTACCTGTTACAAAGACAGTTATTCAAATAATTCCTCAGAATTCCAAACTGCCATTGAAGGATCATGTTTTTGTTCAGCAGTTTAATGTTCAGCTCACCACATATAACAGTGAAACCTCTAAAAAGATGCCAAATAATACCATCTGCATCTTGTTACTTTTAGTAACAGGAACATCTGTCCACTAAGAAATGGATAAAGACCAGTAAACTGATTGCAAAGTATTTAAAAATGTTTTTCTTATAACAAATCAATATTTTAATAGTAAATGTGATTAGTCGTTACCAATTCTTTTTTATGTTTAATAACATTCCTGTAAACAAAATCCGTATCACTGCACAACTCAGAACTTCAGTAAACAGCATTTTGGAAGAAATCGGGACTAGATTAACATAAAACTGTACCAAGTTAAACATAAAAGGCAAGCCAAAACTGCAATTATTTTCCTGACTGCATCACATGAATCCATATTGTCAAAAGATTTTTCTGTGAATGCAAAAGTGGGTTTTCATTTTCAAAGACAAGTACCTTGGTGCAAACTGGGTGTTATTCTTCTTTTAGACTGGTATTGCTGGTGCACAAATGACTCTCAAGTCTTAAAGGAATTTACACATAGCAAGAGTTACACTCCAAACGTTTTTTCTCATTTGTTTTATAATATAAAGGCCATAGCTTCAAAAACAATGCCTTGACTGACAACTGATGTTGAAAAACAAATTTAGCCAAAACTTGTGGCGTAATAATGCCATGCCTGAATTTCACCTTCTTTCTTGACAGTGAAAACTTCAGAACCAAGAGTCAAAGAATGTCAAAATGAATGTCAGACTAATCAGACCAGATATAACATCCCCAAAGCACACTCCCACTTAAATGAGATCTCCTAAGCTGCAGGACTAATCATAAAATTACACAGTCTAGCTGGTCTAAGTAGCTGATTGTTACTCTTCATTTAGAAGAACAGCTGATCTTGATTATTTTGGCTATATTTTTTTCCCCTTTTGATTCACCAGCCGTGGTTCTCCTCTCTGTATAACTAAACACGTCTCAGTTGTATAGCCCAGAGGTGTAAAACTCCCAAACGGGCACCAAAGCAGGCTACCATCTTGGTCAGACCCAAGTATCACACTTTGAAGAAAAGTCTAATAAAGCTCTCTTCATTTTTATTAAGCATAACATTGAAAAACTTCAGTGCAAGATGTCCCAATAAAACCTACTTATTCTGTGATGTGACATGTTTGTCAAAGAAATACCTGAAAATTTGAACCCAACGTGCAAATTACACATAGGCTTTTACAGCTAATTTTAGACCATCTGTAGTAATGTTGTGAGAGCTCAGCATAATAACATATGAAAACTTAACAAAGCTCTGATGCCAGAGGGATGCACCACGGTCTTAATAATAATAGAGAAGCTCTTAAACACACAGTCTTGTCTTAAATCTGCATTCATAAATATTTCTCTAAGCCTTGAGTTCTGTGTTTTAAAATATGCCTTTAACATACACCTCAAAAGAGGTTTACAAATAACCAGGATGAAATTGGGCATTTCCTTCTTAATTGACCTTTTCTTTCTTAATTATTATTTCTTAAATAAAACAGGTCCCCAGAGATTAGACACTTAGAAAACAACCTTTCTTGAAATATAACTAATCACTGTTCAAATGACCACCAGTTCACCTGCACTGATCACTTATTACTGGTAACACTCCAGGTTATACTACAGGTTCTTTCATACTGTATTCCAGCTATACTATCAGCAATACAGCACCTTGCAGAATTCATCTTACTGATATTAAGCCAGCAGCATTAGCTGAGACCCAACTGTCCTTTGGAGATGTGACCCTTAAAACTCAGAGAAAAGCGATACATTATAAAGGATTTCTAGAGAGTATCAAACTGTCCAAAAATCTAAATTCAAATCCAAGCTGTCCAAATTCCAATTTTGTGGCAGTTGTATACATTTTCATGGCCGTCTTGAAAATCTTTTTCATTCCAAAGCTATTATGCCTTGATTTTCATTTGCACATTTTTTCTCCTTCTGTGACTATTACACAGAGAGTGCTAATTGTAAATGTGCTCTGAAAAAAAACAAAACCAATGACAGAAACCCCCATAAACACTCAGCTGTTCATGGTATGGTCATAGATTGATAAATTATCTCGGGTTCACAAAAACACATTTCACATAAATTTATTTTAATTATATTTAAGTATAACATGCTAATTGCTCTTAATCTAGTGAAAAATACATACTTCGGTATATAAGGTACAATGTGCTATCCTTTACATAATGGGTCACAGAATAACAATATTTCACAAGCTGAAATTAATTTATCCACAACATATCATTACAGTCCCTCAATATGTAAGTAACATAAAACTCATTGCAGTTTCAGTGACAAATCTACTGCGGAAACCAATTTTCAAAGTCAGACCGTTTATAAATCATCTAATGCTATAAATTATGTTTTAACTAAATACAGAAATTAAATAACAAAACCCAGTTATTTCTGGAATTCGTGTGTCCAACAGGTATACTTCCTCTGTTTTCATTCCCCCTCTCTCACAACTTAGAGCATTATTTTTGTATTAATACTGACCAGATTACTTGGCCTTTCAATTGACCATGGAAAGTTAAGTCTTGTAACTGAAGAAAACCTTAATCCAATACCCCACCTTGTGGGAACCCAGCACTGCCTGACACTATACAGAAACCGACCTTTTTGTCCTTCAGACTTGCCTACCAGGCCCCATCTTCTATCGCAAAAGCCAAATCATCTGATCCCAAACTAACTGTCAACTGCTTGTGATGGTGGGGAAGCCAGACATCAATCAATCAGTTTTTATCAGAGCCACTCTTCGTTTTTCTGTTGTGCTCATCTTATCATCTGACCCAGTTGTAGCCCTGACTTCAGAAGCTTAAGTAACTTGATGACAAAATATGCGTCTGTTTGTCCAAGATGCACATTGTTAAGGAGTGCACTTGTATTTTTAGCAACTAGCTAATATTTTTTCCAGATAAACTGCCAAATATTTGAGATTTTTTTCTCCTTTCTAAGTTTTCTGATTTTCACTGAAATGCCACAACTGGAGCAACTATCAAGCAAGTTTTATGTAAAAAAAAAAAAAAAACAAAAACAAAACCACCAGAAACGTATATACATTTTTATTAAAAAATTAGGCAGTTTCCTTAAAAACTTATGCTAGTTGCGAGCCAAAGGCCTCTCAGAGGTACTCCATCCTATTCACACACATGGTGCTATTCAACTGTACTTCAACATTTTTCATATGAATATGGATTATTGACACATTTAAAGTGCCCAAAAGACTGGGACTTCTAAGGGCATACAGATTTTCACTTCAGCATCCTACAAAACCAGAACATTTTGTCTACATTTGTTCTGAAATGGATGAAATACGATTAGCAAATACAATACTCCAAAAACAATATGATTGAAAGCTTCCAAAAATGATCTGTAACTGCTTCCAAAAGTCTTTTCATACATATTTATTAAATGAAGAATGTAACATGAGAAGGTGGGAGGGAATAGAGACAGGGGTTTTTTTTAGAAAAACTACTGACACTTCAGCTTTGGTAATTTTACAATTGTCTTCACTGGTTTCACAAGTGTGTCCTAGTTTGATGAATGCATTACAGACGAATCATTTTCTTTGCATAAAGCTATATAAAACGTCTGACAAAAATCCTTGCTGTAATTCAAAACTTTTCAGAGAAGGGATCTTTATTGCCATGTAATATGAAGTCTGAATTTGAAAGTGAAAAGTGAAGATAAAACCTATGGATCTATAGAATAGACACCTAATTTCAAGTAGATCTAACAATGTCGTTGCAATTTTTTTTATTTTATCTTATAAATATTAACCTTCACATTTGATAATAGAAATACGATCAAGTCTTAAATAGCAGGGTTCTAATGGTGATCCCAATTACACAAGCAAAACACAGCACTCCTTTGAGGCTTGTGCTGCAACTACAAAAGTAAAAAATAATAGCACCCTGCACAGAATTTCTTCTCAGCCTAAACGAACACCTCTGTGTATCGTCAGAAAAATTATTCTCAAGATTATTCCGTTTCAGCAGAGAAAATCTTTGCAATAGAAACATGAAAAGACTTCTCTCACTATATTTGAGTCTATGAGGAATTTCTTATTTTATAGTAAAATTCATTCTATTCTCATTAAAAATCACTTTTCAGTAATAATTGCAACTATGTTTAAAAAGTAATTATATTTTTCTATATAACTTTCACCACAAAAACATGTAGACTTTTACTTCTCACAGATAATACAAAAAGGAACCCGTATGGCACAAGAGACAAAAACCTGAACCATGAAATTCCATTTGAACATAATAAAAACACTTCATTTAAATCTAGTCTCTATTCTACTCTACATTCTAATTTTACATACGCCAAACTGTTAGATACCATTTGTGGTTGTGGATATTTTTAAGCTCCCATCCTATAAACATTTTACATTCATTTTGAGCATTATCAACCAGACTGCTTCCATGAATGAAGTTAAAGACTGTGTTCCTAAGTTTCTCATATTTTTATACCTCCCAAAAAAGCATTAGATGGATAGGAAACCATCAGACCTTTATTATTTGGAAAGGAAAAATGGAAAACTGTCCGGATTCAAGAAGATTTTTACTGTCCTCTGCTAAACTGAATATAAGGTAAAAAGACCAGGTACAGTAAAAACTGTGTGTGACATGCAGTTTTATCAGCTAATCAGTCTGAAAGCTTCAGTTATCTGGAAGAATAAAGCAACATCACTCCAAGTCACCTACGTGAGTGCAAAGAGTAATGTATGAGAAGACTTTATAAAGATATATCAGAATAACTCCTTAATTGCTAAAGCATTGTTATTTTCAACACTCTATTACTAAATTGTATTAACTTTGTAAAACTACTGTAGTTGAACAAACTTTGGTAATAAAAGTTTTGTAAAGTGATAAGGTGGTAATCAAAAAATAAGAAAGTTAAAGGTCACAGTCTAGCTTTATTTACACACGTGCAGTTAAGAAATTGAATGAATATAAATAAAGATTGAAGAGACAAATAAGCCTTGCACCCAATTAACTCTATAAATATAAAAGGTTTCTAAGGATAAATACATCATCTCACTTCCTAAACATGTTTTCGAATAGTAGCTAATTCTTCAAAATATTAAAAAATATTAGCATTTAGGAAGTGTGACAATGTTACATAACACCTTTCCTCAACACAGGAAATATGAGACATATGAAAAATGAGAAGATAGATGGAAAATAATGAAGATAAGATTTATGCAACATAATAAGGAAGACAGGAACAATTTTTTATTTATTGTAATATTTTAACTTATACAAACTAATTTCAAGATTATGATTACACAAACAGTATCAGGAGCTATTATAATACAACTGAAAATTGTATGTATCTATACCAAACTAGATCCCTTTTTCTTTTTTAAAAAAGAAAAATCTACTGTGACAACTGCCCGCATCTGCTACCAACTCATGATGGCACTACCCTTTCAAAGCATTAGATAAAACTGAATAATCAATGAGAAATGTCAATACCGAAAAGTGATTCCTTCTGCAGTTTAAGCTTTATGCAAGTGTTTGGTGTTTGTGTGGTTGAGGGGTTTTTTTCACAATTTTTATAAGAACTCCTCTTCTATATTGCAAACATACTGAATTGATCTTGTTACATTTGGGATTTACTAAAACAATAGACTTTTTGTTACTTCACATTCTAGGAATGAAAAATAAATAAATATTATGACTAGGAGGCAAGCATATTGATACTCCTCATCTACATATATCTTTATCTATATATTCATCTCAAATAAAGCATGTCCTAAGGAACTATCAAACAAATAAATATATACATACATTTACAAACAACTGGATAAAGAAAGTGCACTTGTGTCACAAAGCAAACCTTGTGCTTGCAATCATTAAGTCTTCAAATCTCTCCGAGTGAAATTTAACCACACTATGACTATATATACTAAAAAGTCTCAGGGGCATTGTCTAAGATAAGAACTTTTTAAGAAGCATTTAAGAATATAGAAAAAGGAGCTTTGACATGATAAAACAGCGTTATCAATATTTTATTATCACAAACTCATGAGATAATTGTATCAACTTATAAAACACAAAAATAACTGTAACCAGACTGTAGCATTCAGATTTTCCATGAAGTCTATTTGCCATTAATTCTGGATCGAGTGGAATATTGATATCACATATTAATACTTCTCAAATACTTTCTTGAAAAATCTCTGAAAGGAGAATGCATAATAAAATGTGTTCTTTCTACTAATTCATAATCTACATTTCTACGCTAATTCTACAGTTAACTAAGTGGAAGAAACCCTAACCATACATTGCATGGGAGAAGTAATATTACCGCACAGATGCTATAGAATTTCCATACTTTCACTTTAAATTCCGTTTGTCCGATGCGCAAATTACTAAACTGTAAATAATCCTGACTACACAATTCTCCTCTACCATTGTGTCATCTCAAAAAGACAATCCGACAGTAATGGTAATGACAATCTCTCAGACAAGCCTGTGGGCATTAATATTTAAATCTTACCTATCCCTTGTGATTGGAATTCAGCTTCTATTCACAAACAAAAACTAAATCAATGTTCTTAGAGTTCAAACTAGATCCCTAAACAGTTTGCCACTCTCCATGCACAGATAAGATAAACTTTCTTTGACCCAAGAGATGAAGTTGCCATGACGATCAGAGAGTCCACTTTCTATATTGATATTTTGCTGATGTAACAACAAATAGAACCAGATCCTAGGGCTGATAATGGTGATTAATTAATACTAATATTGATCCCTACAAGCAAGAGACAAGGCTATTAACTTGAAGCCTGAAAAGTCAATTGTTACCTGTGGCAGAGATACTAGAAGCTGATTTTGAAACATAATAAACAAATGTGCTATCTTTATGCTAATACCTTTAAAGGGGTACATCACTTTCTCAAGCACAGTAATTTCAGAATTCAAACCTCTTATTTTAGTTACATCTTTTCATCTGCATCCAGAGGAGAGAAATAAACTTCAAGATTTCCAATAGAAGCTATGCAAAATACTACAAACCAAATATGTGTAACATGAATAACTAAAAGCACTCTTAAAGAATACAGTGCAAAGAAAGCTTAAGCAGACTTTTTAAAAGAATATATAATATACAAGTCATAGGATTTTTGAATAAACATGGCAAACATACATTTATCTAGTAGGAAGCCTATTTTGTCCCTCATGTGAACAGAGAAAACTAATAAAAACCCACAGGTGAAAGCTTCAACACGAAGAAAATAACCTTGAAGGCATATCCATGCAAACCGAAGAGCAAGAATGGCTTCATCTAATATTTAATTTATAGGCTATATTTAAATTAACTCTGTGTTAAAGTGGTTGCTCACAAACTAAAGCTGGGACATACCTAATGTTAAACTACCTCATCAAGAGTCTCTAGGATTACTTTGCCTCTTTAGGGACATATTTTAAAAGTCTCAAAAAAAATCATGTAATATGAAAGAAAAAAAGCTCCTCTCTTTTTAAAAACAAAAATCTTGTCCGTCTTATATTTTTGTTCTAGTCATCTTACCAAGTAAAGTAGAAAATTTTCTTCTGACTTAAGAAATGGTGTTTTGATCAAAGAACGGCATTCGTTAGTATGCTATGTGACTTTACAGCAAGTTGTCTTATTAGTAAGTTATCTTTGTACCCATGAAGTATATTTTATGTTTAATGGAAATAATTGGCACTACTGATAGATAACTTGGTTTCCTCCTTCCTTCACTAAACGTAGCCTCTTATGGATCTTTACATTAGCTATTGTAAAGCTAACAAAAATTGGAATTAGTAGATACCAGGAAAAAAAATAAGCTAATTGCATTATTTTCCCTCTCAGATGAATGTCTTAAAAATATTTAAATTTCTATTAGCACATGACTGCAAATATAAATGCCATTTTAAGATACAGTGTGAATATCACGCACCATAAAGATCAATTTTTTGCAATGAATTAGTGCTCAGTCTCAGAAAACTAAAAATCATCATTCATGATTTATACGCAAGAGTTACAGGCAGCTGCTTACCTACTGCTCTGCTTTGATTAAACTGAAAGCATTGTAAGTGCCTTTAATGTGCTACAGTGCAATTTAAAGGAAAGTACAGTGCAATTTAAAGGAAAGTACAAAGTGAAACTCTGTTAGAGAAGAAAAATGTCTATTTTCTAAAAAAAAGACAAAGATAGAAAATACTTTACTTCCTAGCAATGAGACATGTTAAAGCTATCTGTGGGTTGTATTTTATGTTACTTTGGAATTTTATAAGAGAAGGGAAAAGAGAAAAAGATTCTCACCTCTCTATTCTGTTTCTAAATCAAACACCTACATATACGCCTATTGGATCTCAATGAAAATGAATCTGTATGCCTGTACAAGTGGCTCTATTAAACTTACAAAACACACTGAATGATTTATGAGACTCTAATTGGTAGATTTTCCCGCACAATTCCAATAATTTAAAATATTTTTCCTGTTCTTTTACATGGATTCCACTCTTGAAATATGAAAAT